>NC_060961.1:3955000-4097500 GCF_910589235.1 Vespa crabro
CTTCGATCTTATCATTAATGTATTGCCGTGTAACATGTCAGATTTTCTTACTTTTTTATAAATATATTCGCAATGATCGTTACGATCAACGTAATATAATGGTTTCAATCGATTTCAACAAATGTTACATGTAAAGTAATAATTTATCAATGAACGATGACACAAGATAACATTCTAAAAATCAAATATCGATTCTAGCCTATTGATTATCTATTTATCGATCCTTTTTCCTTTAATTAATAATCACGTGGGATCCTTTAATCGAACAAACGAGCAATCTCGAAATATAGAAATTTTCTTGTCTTTCTTTGTACCGAAAAGAACAAAGTAAAAGGAAAGAAAAGAAAAGAGAAGAAAATAAAAAAGGAACAAGAGAATGAGAGAAAGAATTGGAACGCACACGAAGAAGCAATATGTCACATTGCCAACGGGCGTTGGTTGCAAACATCGAGTGCTCGTGTATTCGCATCGGAGAAAGGAAAAGCACTTCCAATCAAAGGCATATCTCGATACGTCCATCTCGTTCGACCGTGAATGTTTCGTGACTGAGTGAGAACCGAGTCGGCAGGAGAGTGAGGAAAAAATAAAACGTTCGGTGGTCCTTTGGCTCGTAAAATTCGAACGTATGTATGTATGTATATACCATGTGTTGAACGTCGCATCGTATACTTAAGAGGGAAAGAATAAGAGAGATGGAGAAAAAGAGAGAAAGGAAAAGACAGAAGAAGAAAGAAAGAAAGAGAGAGAAAGAGAAGGAGAAGAGCCTGTAGTCTGGCTCATGGAAAGGAACGAAACGATTCGGTCCCAAAGGGAAGAAGAGGAGGAGGGGGACAATGTTGTAATCTCGGCAACGCGTAGGATAATTATTCAGATATTCCCGAGAAAAATGTCCGAGGTATCTAGATACCTTTAATGGAGCAAGCTTTCAGCTGTTATCTGGGCAAGGCTCACTCGGGCTTTTACTCGGTCGGTCGCCTGCGCAGATAAAATATACCTCATCCTCTCTCTCTCTCTCTCTCTCTCTCCCTTTCTCTCTCTCTCTCTCTCTCTTTCTTTCTCTCTCTCTCTCTCTCTCTCTCTCTCTCTCTCTCTCTCTTTCTTTTCCTCTTTTTTCATCTTTTCTCTTTCTCTCGCTCCCACCCAATATAATTAACTGCTATCGAAGCGCCGTTTTTTTTTGGATCGATATTCCATTACGAGCCATTTATTTTATGCGTGCGTGATCGTCTTCGTCGTCTTCGTTGAGAGAGCTCGTCGTGAGCGATAAGAGGGAAGCAGTCAGGTACGTAGGATTCTTCGGCTAACGTCGTTATACGCAAATAATCATATGGATTCGTTTGACAACCAGTCAGAAGTGCTTGAGAATGAGAAGTAGGCATAATCTTACCATGTGATAAAGATAAAAGATTTTCACTCGTGAAAGAGAGATTACACTGTTGGATTTAAAACTACGAATAGAATATAATGGGACTTTTATTCTCGTAAGAGAGAAAGATCCATGGACATTTTACGAGCAATAATTTCAAGAGTACTTTCATTCTTGCAATTGCTTCCTCTTTGACCGTATTCTTTAATTAACGCGTAACAATTTTCTAAACGATTTTGCATAAATTGATAAAACAAGAACGATCATAAATCAACATGACGAAAAAGGTTTTATCTGAAAATAACGTTCATGGAAAATCGTATGATCCAAGTCGTAAAAATCCAAGTCGATAGACGATTTTCCCTAGAATTCAAAGGCCCAGCAATTTCAGCGATCTCGTATCTCACAGTATTTGATAGAGAGATAGACAGAGAGAGAGAGAGAGAGAGACAAAGAGAGAGAGAGAGAGAGAGAGAGAGACAGAGAGAGAGACAGAGAGAGAAAGAGAGTAAAGGAAAGGGATAAGGTAAGACACGTTGGTACGGAACATCTCGTAGCAACGCTCGTTCTGATTTAGTGCGGCCAGAGCAACGGGGAAACGACATTCCCGACGAAGCTTATTTCGACGAGCGTTGAAACGGCGAAGAAAGGGAGAATGCCATGGATATCCACATGGTTATCGCATGATCGTGACGGTCCATAATTTCCCGAGTAGCCAAGTCAAAGGGATTGCTACGGTGTTCGTTGCTGTTCGGTTCGTAAGAAAGAAGAAAACAGAGAGAAAGAGATCGAAATAGTCACCCCTTGTCGATCATTTAATGATAATCATCTATAAAGGATGCTCGATCATGATGCCTACCTCTCGACACTAGTCGATTATTTTCTTTTTCTTTTTTATTTGTTTTTTTTTTTTTATTTTTTATTTTCTACAAAAATCATCAGTTGTACGATCAAATATTTACAACGTTCTCGTACTATCTACACACCTGTGCTAACTCTAAATAGATCGAGAATCGATCCATTTGCCCTATTTGTTTATCCTCGTAGTATTGCACCGACTCATGTTAGGTTTTGGTCTGAACCAACACAGGATAACAGGCTTTGACAGTTAGTTCGATAATTATAACGATGATAACAGTTCTGTTAAGTAATTAATATTAAAATTACATATTTATCGTATTTTCATTGAATGAAATATTATCAATTCAAGTTATTTTTCCATTTCTATTGAATTTTTTTTATCTCTCTTCTTTTACACCTCGATACATTATGATTCAATGAGAAAGATCAATTTTGCTAAAGAAACAATTGATTTTCGAAAGTAATTGTGGTTTAAGAAAAAGTTGATTCGATTGCAAAAAAGAAAAAAAAAAAAAAAAAAAAGAACAAAAACATTTTCTTTATCAATCACACGTGATTTCGTCGATGAAACGGAAACGAACGGTCGACGAGCAAACGACGTTCGTTATTATCGTCTTGAAGAATGTCAACGTTTATCTAGATCCGATTGAAAATAAGAGAAAGAGAAAGGAAGATCTGTCTTCTGCTAATTGGTAACACAAAGCTAGAAGAGACGTTTCCTTCGTCTTGTTCGTTTTGTTTTTCTTTCCTTTCTCTTTTTTTGTTTTCTTTTTTCTTTTCGTTTCTTTTTTTTTTTCTTTTTTTTTCTTTTTTCTTTTAGTAAGATCTCTCAAGTCGAAATCAAAACGCGTTCGATAGATCGATACGTAGTTACTTTATCATAGATAACAAGTCATATTTATCTCTTTATTATTATCACATAACGATCAATGTTGTTACAAACGATTTGATCATAAACGACTAGGAAGGCAAGCAAAGAACTCGATACCGGGCGAACGCACATCCGGGAGAGTAGAAGAAAGGTCTTGGATCCTCCCTCGTTATTCCTTCGAGAGCTCAACGACTTCGTATCGGCTTTGTATCTACAATACGAAGCCCGGGTCCTCTCTTTCTCTCTTTCTCTCTTTCTCTCTTTCCGGCGTGCTGATTAATGAACCAGAATATTTCGTTCTCGTAGGTCGGCGAAATCGAATACTCGGAGACGAACGAGCAAACATTAATAACGACATGCTAAAGTTTACTCGACGCATTCTTTTGATCCGATCTTGGATATATTTAAAAACAAGTGCAACGCCAACGGTTACATCGTAATTAAGTTCTTCATTTTTTTTCTATCATACGATTAAGAACGTATAATCGTTTTTTCATAGAATTTAATTGCTAAAGTTTAATCAATTTCGTAAGTTCGCGCTTAAAAGTGATATGAAGACGAAAAAAAAAGAAAAGAAAAAAGAAAAAAAAGAAAGAAAAAGGAATGATTTGTCTAACAAAAGGATTATTTATTGTTTGAATCAATGAGAGTACTTATTTTCCATTGTGATGGTAACCATAGTTTTTTTTTGATAAGCAATCCTTTAAACGAGAACTATTTTGGTCTAAGGCAAGCGGAAGAGAAAATGAAGGAGAAAGAAGAAGTTGGCCCGTTCAACGGTTCAACTCAGAGAAAAAGGTAAAAAGGTGAGGTTCCTTCTTTCTCAGACTTTTCATCAGCTGCGAGAATGGTTTTCGATTAAGGTGCCGGATTGGCGAAAGAGTGGATGGGAACGACCTCTCGAAGAGGTAGAAACGGAGACAAGGAACGAGGGCGGACTACGAGTGGTTAATTACGAACGTTGCCTGTAAGTCGTTGCGACGGCCAACTTCTCATTTAAGTCGTTGCTAGAGCTTCTCGATTAGTTCCCTGAGAACCGTTTGTCCATTATACGAGGGTGCTTCGAAAAGTAACTGACGGGCTATCGACAAATTTCTTATATCCAAACGTCTCAAAGTCGTTTTCCATTTCTAAAATTTTCTACATTATTATTATTTTTCTTGTCGAAATTGAAAAGAAAAATTTAAGATCGTAACAATTTTGTACCCTTAACGATTGCAAATTGTTTGGATTCTTAAGCCCAAGTTCACGTTCATAAATCTTATTATAATAACCTCGTTTGTAGTTATCTTTAATTATATTCCAAAAATATCGCCGTAATTTCCCTCGTGTTCTCTTTATCCGTAGTAAATTGACTTTTCATGGGGTTCTTCGTTCCGAAAGAAAAGAACGAAGAAAGTAAGAAAGTTTTACCGGAACTTTCTTTCCTTTTTTTCATACTCCATAATCAATTCTCAATTTTGTGCGTTGGCAAGTTTACACGTACATATATACAAAAGTTTATCATTTTTCTCAGTCAGCGAAAAGTCATTCGCATTTGTTTACGAACGTTGAAAATCTCATCCTTTGCCATGAAGGGTGAGATATAGGAACGAAAATATCTGCTAGCTAGTATTCGTGCAATAAGATAGGGAAACCTTCTTAAGATTACCTCTCGAGTTGCCAGAGGGGAAGAAGGTTTGACCCTTCGAGCCGTCGATTCTCGCAACGGTGGGTGTCCAATTACGAAGGCTACTATAATACAGGTAGCTTCTGTTGGAGAAGAGCACGTTGAACAGAGAGAGAGAGAGAGAGAGAGAGAGAGAAGGAGAAAAAGAGACAGATGAAAGCTAGCGCAAGTCGTCGGACGAGCTATTCTCGAACGCTTCCGTGCTTGCGTCGTCCTTCGCTTCTACTTGTTAACTCGGAAGAAGCTCAAGAAGAGGCGTCGTCCGTGTTTGTCGAGCGTTTGTCACCGGGATTTCTCGTGGCTTTAAAGCCAACGGGCTCTCGCGCTTCTCTCTCCTGCCCGATCCGTTCGTAACGACGACGAAGGTCGGACCGAAAGACGAGAATCTGTCAATCGAGATGTGTGAGAGAGACACGGATCATCTCCTTCAGGACAGAGGCTTGAACCAACTAAAGGCTTTAGCCTGTTCTCTCTTCTTATCCATCTTATCGTCGAGCATGTTTGTCAAACGAAAATCGCCGTTGTTGTCGTTGTCGTTCCCTTTGCCGTTGACGTTGCGATTACCGTTGTTGTTACCTCGTGTAGAGAGACTAACGAGACTCCTTACTTATTCTCTTCCTCCTCCGTCGATTTGGTCTCCGCCGGTCGATTTGTCTGATCTCGAGAAATCGAGGTCGTCCGATTATCTTGTGGACGAAATTTCGCAAGAGGATCGCGGTATAAACTCGTTTGTTTCTCTTGGAAACAAGCTAACCAACCAACGTGTGGTTCGTCATATTCTTGACGAAGTTAAATTAAGGGAGATCATCCTCGATTTGTCTTGGACGATTCCTCCTTTTTTGTCTGGGTATCGTAATAACATGGTTTCTCGAGTACTCGAGTAAAATAATAATGATAATAACAGTAGGATTCGCGGAAAAATTTGGTCCTTTGGTTGACTCAACCGAGACTCAAACTAATGATCTTTCGCTTGCTAAACGACTGTTCTTTCAACTGAACTTCCGAGATTCTCCAACCAAATCTCCCCGCGAATACTTAGTAGTTACTTTGTGAAGAAATTTCGATCCAACATAGTAATAATAATAATAATAAAAATAATAATAATAATAATAATAATGTCCGTGCAGCTTCATTCGCACCGCCTTGGCAATTTATTATTTGGCTGGCTAAGCGTTGTCAGCGGCTAACAGGAGAAAAAATATCACCGGTGAAAGGAAGAACGTCGCTTGATTTATTATCCTACACCGTGCGACACACGCATTTATCGTCGACCGGATCAAGCGGTCTGAGTATCATTACGACACGAGTTGCACTAGTTTTGTGCTATTTGAGCGAAACAGATGCCACTGGTGATTACTTTTGAAATCATTTCGTTGAGAAGACAGTACGATAACTTTTTAATTAAATTCGATATACCTACATACACGTAGGTATATATATATATATATATATATATATATATATATATATTTAATCTTTTACTGATTCTAAGATCTCGAGATTTTTTCGATAATACCCCCCCCCACCTTATTTCTTTTTTTTTCCTTTTTTTTCTTTTTTTTTTTTTTTTTTTTTACAAAAACGTTAAACAACTCGTATTATCCGCGATTCTCCATGCCAGAGCATTTCGTTTCGTTCAAAGACAGCTAATTGAATTTCCATAGAGATACCTACGGCTTCTCCAACAAACGGATCCTAATTTATCATTCTGCGGAGCAACCATTAGAGATTATTACGGACCTTTACACAAGACTCGTTTTTGCTCGCGTACCAGCGAACTCTCCCATTCGAGGTCCCCTAATCTAAATTAACTAAATTATTATCGTTCGAGAGAGTCGGACAGGAACGTCGAGCGAGATAGATGGTTAGATAGCTGGATAGATAGAGGGCGTGTGAGAGAATGAAAGAGAGAGAGAGAGAGAGAGAGAGAGAGAGAAAGAAAGAGAGACATGAGAAGTATGAGCACCTATGCGTATATACCGCGTTACGAGGGGAGCATTATAATTGAGTGACAAAATAAAGAAGACCAGGATTAATTAATATCCATGTGCGAGTATATCATGTTTCGAGTTTACTCACGTAAATGTCCTTGGTCTTGAATATTCGAGCCCGATAATAGAAAAGTTTTTCGACAAATTCATATTTGTATTATTATAAATACCTTTCGTTATTAAAGAACATATTACGATTATATTATAATGGAAATTTCGTTAATTAAAGGTACATAATTTTCATATACTATAAATTTATCTTTAACGAATGACCTTTGTCTAAATTATCATTATTATTATTATTATTTATATTAGTTCCAGGGTGAGGTTCATAATACACTTGCCCATCTGATCCCTTCGATTTATTTGATTTTACCGTTCGTCACGTTCCAAGCGAAGATGAAAGAACGGACGAGTTGAATATCGCCAACAACAAGCAAGTCCTATCGTCTCTTCGATCTCGATATGAATTCAGCGGCGAAATGATGCATGAATTATGTAGGTAATAATTAATTAAAGTGGATGTTGATTGGTACGACGATATAAAGGGCAGTAAAAAGAAAGCAAAAGAAAGAGACAGAGTGTACGATAGAAAGAGAAAGAAAGAAAGTGAGAGAGAGAGAGAGAGAGAGAGAGAGAGAGAGAGAGAGAGAGAGAGAGAGAAATTGATTTTATTACTCGAGGAAAGAAACGAAACTAGTATAATTTTCATTAGTTACTAACGGATAATCGAAATGGATAAAGATCTAAAAGTTAGAAGATATGTGCTCGAGTTGTTGCTTTAGTGAAATTTTTATTACTCTCTTCTATTTCTTTCCTTATTTTCCGCGGATCGATGCGATCTGTTTTAATTCAATTGAATCGAGACGAGGGAAACGACCGCTCGTAATTCGTCGGGTAGTCTCGTGACAAACGTCCGGCACCTTCGGCAATGCTCGCGTACTTATTTAGGACGGATTAAGAAATCTCAGCTTCTTTCGTTGTCCTCCTTTTCCTTCGAGTCCCTCTCTCTCTCCGATTCGATTACGCTTCGTTCTTAAGACGAGAAAGAGGCGAGAGAAAAGAAAGAGAAAGAGAAGGAGGAAAAGAAAAAGAAGATAGAGATGGTTCGAAAGGGTCCGTTAACAACCCACCATCTTTTCGACGACATCGAAAAGTTTCCCTCTTTTCGCAAACGTCGTACTTCTTCGCATAGAACGAGGATTACAGTACCGGTAAAACGCTACCAACGCTTTATAAGGATATCGAATGATCCAGTCATTAAAAACTCTTCCGAGTTTAACGTTAATTTATTTTTATTCTTATCATTTATTCTACGATAAAGTATAGAAATATTCGATTACACACACACACACATATATATATATATATATATGGAAAGTATCAATGTCGAGTATAAATATCAATCAATTCAATTTTGATTCATCCATTTATAACTGGAAATTCGAAAATATAGGATTTTTATAATATTATCAATAATTATTAATTCTATTTATATATTATTGGAACGCACATACACTCATGCAGAAGGAATACTTGAAGGAATATAGTCAATAACCTTACGTTAAATACACATACCAGAGCATACTTTCGTGTAAATTGGTTGGTAGACTATACGGTTAAACCAACCGCTTATTTCATGTACCATACTATGAGCTCTTTGTAACTTGGCAAGCGTGTACGAAGCATTTTAAGCTTTTTCCCTTCGGGCGATGGTAACTCGGAACGTTCTGTGTTCTTCTTCGTTCAAGAGAGAGGCAGCAGTTGGGATTCGCCTTCTCCTTCATCCTTTCCATCGACTTTGCTTCGAGAGCAGAAAATAGGAAGAAAGAGAGAGTGAGAGAGAGAGAGAGAGAAAGATAGAGAGAGAGAGAGAGAGAGTTGAAGCAAGTAAATTTTCGTTATTCATGGAATAGCGATTCTGCTGTCTTCCCTTTACGCTCCTCTCTTCTTATTTTACGCGCGATACATCGTCGGTGATCCTTATATCAATTTATATACTCGAACAATTTCAATGATTGCTTTTTGGAAAAAAAAAAAAAATAAATATTTAATATTTTACATTATTACGAAGAAAATCGTAGTCCGTGTTATCTTCAGACAAAATACAAAAACTATACGAAAAACAAATCTCGTCGGTATCATTGATATATTATTTCACGTCGAATTAATTCGCTTAGCTCTAATAATGACATTGGCAGACAATAAGAAGAAAAAACGTAGATAAATTTATCGGAGACGTTGGAAGGACTTCTTTTCCAAGAAAGGGCTAAACGTTGGGTTAAAAGCATATAGTCTACTAGGTATATAAATCTCGAAGAGTCAGCGACAGATGTTCGAAGGTCGATAAACGTGGTCGTCATTCATAGAACGTCTTACGATACTTACTCCAATTTTGAAGCTTTTTCGAAGGTGTTGAGAAGAAGAAGAAGAAGAAGAAGAAGAAGAAAAAGAAGAAGAAAAAGATCCATTGCGAATGAAAACTATCGCGGCGAACATTTTAGAAAAGTAGAGTTGACGGCGAAAGTGTCGTAGGTGTGTCCGGATGGTCGTGCATCGGCTTTTAACGAGAATCAAGGGGAAAGTTTCTAAGGGCACTTTCAAGGGTCGTCGAAAGGCTCGCTCGCGCATTATTCGTCGGCCGTTGGATGAGGCGAGCCGTTATGGTGGCAACGACTATACTACCACGTTGATCCATCTTCTCTTCAACCTTCTCTTTTACTATCCCTTTCTCTCTCTTTCTCTTTCACCTTTTTATCTTTTTCCGCTCACCCGCAGCTCGCCATCTTCATTATGAGAACCTCTCGGACCGCGTTAACTTATTAGCCGTGCGAAGTGCAAGCATTAACTCGAGAGAAGAGGATCGTCCTCGTGGAATTCGCAGTACAGCGAAAAGCTCGATTCTTTGCCGTCGACGTCTACGCGTCGCTCGTGCCACGTTAAGAAAAAGAGAAGAATGATAAGCATATATAGGAAAGCTACGGAGTTAAAAGTAGTTGAAGAGTGAATGAAAATACTCGAGAAGTGCTTCATGAATTCGTAGATATTTCAAAATTATACTATGTATTTATATATGTACATATATATACAGCGTGACAGCGTGAGTATATATATATATATATATATATATATATATCCACATATATATGGTAGTGCAAGTTCTTTCTCTTTAATTTTGGAACAGAGTAAAGCTTGTAGCTGTACCTTTCTCTTTGATTTAAAAGCCAAATGTATGAGTGGAGAGTAGTACGAATTCGTTTATATTCTTTGTTCGGATTTTCTATTCTTTTTCCTTTTTATATTATATAATCTACTTTAATGTAATTAGCATTAGATTTACTTATATTCAATAATATTTATATAAAATATACTTAGATTTACGAATATAATTAATCTCTCTCTCTCTCTCTCTCTCTCTCTTTGTTTCTCGAATCGCTATATTTCTTAAATGATCGTCTGTGTCGTCGACCAACACGAATGACTGTTTACTCGTACGATGAATCGAATGAGAAAAAAAACGGAAGGACGAGGGAAGAGAAGAAACTCTATTTTCGCGTGAAATAACTTAAAAAAAAAAAAAAAAGAAGTTCCATTACGAGTGGAGGAAGGTTTGTAAACAGCACATTTGAGGGTACGTCGAGAAAAATTCGAAGGAAAAGAAGAGGAGTAATTCGAGGAAGAAAGAGTAGGATGCGAGTAGCTATTTGGTGGATGGACAAATGGACGAGAAAAGAGGAGAAGAGAGGAAGAGAGAGAGGTAGAGATAGAGAGAGAGAGAAAGAGAGAGAGAGAGAGAGAGGGATAGAGGAAGAGGAAGATAGAGAGATGGAATAGTGAAAGAACGAACGTTAAAACGAAAGAAGGAAGGACAGAGAGAAATACTACGGAGACTCCCTTTGGTAACTCAACTTTTGAAAACAGTGAAAGTCATTTAAAGTTTGCCTCGCGTTTGCGTCACCTCTCTCATTTTCCGTACCCTCCGATCTCGTCATCCCTTTGCTCCTTCCCTTCTTTACTTTTCTACCCACTCCATTTCTTTCTTCCTTCCTCCTTTTTCTATTCGCACGTTTCAAGATCAAGCGTACACGCGTAGTCGACTAGAAGAAGCAAGCGTACGATCGCTAAATCCTCTACTGTTCGACGCCCCAGAGAGATACGCTCGAAATTTCAGATTCGACTACCCTAACTCTCTTTTCCTTTTTTCCTTTTTCCCTTTTTTCTCAGCTTCTACTTCTTCGACGAGTCAACGAGATTCACTTCAAGATCGACTTGTCTTCTATCTCGGTGGTGCGAGGTTTGCCAAATGTGCGTACAAGTAGAGAAGGAATACTTGTAAGGATTTCACCGTTTGCATTTTTAAGCACTTACTTATTCTCTCTCTTTCTCTCTCTTCTTTCTCTCTCTCTCTCTCTCTCTCTCTCTCTCTCTCTCTGTCTCTTTCTCTTTCTGTTTCGATACTTTAAAGCTCTATTCGAAAGTTCGAATGGTACAAAGAAATTATTTTTTGTTTTTTTTTTTTTTTATTTTCATTATAAATATTTAAATTATATATCATAGATAAGATATTAATGCGATTTTTAAACTTTAATAAGAATAATAAGAACGAAGTTGGATAGTGAGTTTTAATTTAATTAAACGATTCGTTGCATTATGAAGCATTAAGATTCAATGCAATAACTGTTCTTTTTCCTTGATTGTCTTTATCGCTCGACGGCTTGCAGAATGTTCTTATTTATCAGGGAACAAAAGTTGGCGCGCGTTTTTTGGCAAGAGCAATTCCATTATGTTTTCTACTGTCTCCAATGAAAAAGTTACGCTATTCGCGACACACTTTTCACTTTACTCCGTTGGATAGATATTCGTCAGTGTACAATGCCTTTACGAATTTTTGACATTTGCTTTAAGAAACGATGTTTAGAAGAGTAACACCATAAGAATGTTTTCTCTACTTTGATAATTTTTTATAACAATTTTAGAAACAAAATTCTTCGTTCTTTTTCCTATATTTAATCGTTCTTCGAAAACAATTATATTTGATGTAAATTCAACATCAAATTTAACAAACAATGGTTACAATGATCGTAGATTTAATTGATTCATGCAAAATGTAGAATTTGTTTTAAAGAATTTTAAATCAAAATTTATTAATCAGTATTAAATCGTTTCAGACAATAGATTTGTTTAAAAGAGGAATATAATTAATATTACGATCGAAGGATAAAGGAAGATACTTGGAATTGAGAGAAGAGGTAGTAAAATTCTTTTCTGGTTGAAAGAGTCGACGTAAGTCATGTCCAAGCAGGGTTATCGACTTGACTCGACCGACTCACGCATCTCCCCTACGCGATTCTGCGTTTCGACGTAGCACTGCCGGTGCCGGTGGTATCTACAAGCGTACAAGGCCATTACCATACAGGGACCAGTTCAAACAGACGTAGACTGATGTATGCACAGTTCGTCAGCGTATTCGAATTTCGTATTCAAATGGCACATCTCCCGAAGTCTAGATGGCTGTCGGGATGGTTGAAGGGAAACGATGTTGGAGTGAGATAGACGATGCTCTATATATAGGGTGCGGCTCATGCAAGGGTTAGATGCTCGTATATCTCGTTAATCGATAGGATTAATGAAGAACTCGTTTAGACATTATTTAAAAAAAAATTTTTTAAACGTTTTAAACGTCTTCGATCTTACGATAAGTTAACATTAATAAACATGCTTATAAGAAAATTCATTTTTAGAACATACGATATATCTGAATCAATCAAGAAGTGTGTTGCATGACTATCGAGGCTAATTCGATGATCATTTAGATCGAGCATCTCAATCTTGTATATCGATCTTAATAATATAATGTTGCAATTGTAATTATAATTGCAGGATGCAATTGAAGGATGCAATTGTAAAAGAATAGTATCTCAAGTCTGCAGCTTTTTTAACCCCTTCGTCTTATTCCTGCTCTTAGAATCTGACTTCATTGGAATATTGAAATATGTAGGGTAGACGATGAGAGAGAGAGAGAGAGAGAGAGAGAGAGAGAGAGAGAAAGAGATAGAAAGAGTGGGGGAGGAGATAAAGTGGAGTGGGAAGGGTGGGGGTAAGAGCTGCACTGTTACAAATCCTCTTATTCGACGTACGCGTATACGAGCCAGCTAACATGCTTTTGTATTCTTTGCAGAATGCAGTTGACAGAACGAGGCACTCCTGGAACCATCACTGCAAAGCTCTTTAGATCTCTGTACTCGCATCGATGAGTACCCACGAATATACTCGGTACTTTCCCGAAATTCTACTTCTCTTTATTTCATTCTTTTTTTTATCTCTCTCTCTCTCTCTCTCCCCCTCTCTCTTTTTATTTCATTCTTTCGTTCGTCTCCGTGATTTCCTTTGTTGTTGTGAATTCTTTCTTCTTTCTTTTTTTCTTTCACGTCTCTCTCTCTCTCTCTCTCTCTCTCACAAGTTTTGTTTCTTTCTTTCTCTTTTTCATTCGCAAACGTACGCGAATTATTGACACGCATCCACGAGTTTAAACAATTCTACTTTCTTTCCTTTTCCATTCTAATTTTCTTTTATTTCATCGACGACCGGGCACAACGATGAGAAAAGTTTTCTACAATCTATTCTCTAGGTCTGTTTAGAACGACGCTCTCTATATATTCGCAGATGTATATACGTACGCATATATTTATATACTGGAATACTGTTGAAGTTGTCTTTGATACTAGTACCTGAGAGTCACTAAATCACAAGTTGTTGGGGGAGAGATCCCGACAGCCCTACTAATTGGGGGCACGAATTTGACCCAAGTGCGTGGATTGGTAAACATTTGCCAAGACTTAGCCGACTTCTAAATCTATAGGATTACACAAGAGTTAGATAACTTTCGTAGTTCTCTTAGACATTCTTCACTAGTGACCCAGTAAACTCGATATTTACTTCGTAAAAATGTTATCGTACGAGAATCGACATTCTCTTCTTCTGTTAACCATCGATATTTAAATTTTCTATATCGAGCTATTAGCTAAACGTTATCGTGACCTCGCGTCGTTTCGTTAATAAGATTTCTATAGCAATTCGTATGGTCGGAAGGACTATGTCAAAAGAACATCAGGTTATTTGATTTACATTTGAATGACAATAAAAAGGAAAAAAAAAAAAAAGAATAAAAAAGAAAAAACTAAGAACGTGATTACATTTCGATGCGAGATTTCTCTTAGTTGGACGAATACTGAAAAATGCTCGAGGCTTTCTACAAAGCATTCTAACTGTTCGTCGTTGCAAAACCAATTGTTCGTATGCTTTGCGATGCTTTGTAAAATTTTTTCACATTTGTCAATAATGTTACGAATAAAACGATCTTATCAACAATTGATGTGTGTTTCGAAAGTAAACATTCCATAGAGTGCGTCGTTGTAAAGATAAAATCTGTCAATTTATCGAATTTAAGAATAAACATTTCTCGTATGAAAATAAAAATTATAATCCTTTGAACGATCATTGATAATTTTTATTCTTTTGAAAACGTCGAAGAAGAAAATTTGAATCGTTAAAAACAAACATATTTATATCTTGATATTTTATTCTCTTTTTCTATCTCTCTATTCCTTTCTTTTTCTTTTCTTCTCTTTTATTTTTTTCTTTTCTCTCTCTTTTTTCTTCTTCTTTCTTTTTTTTTTTTTTTTTTTTTCATTCACCTTCTAAAAGGATCAAGCTTCGAAGTATATGGTCACACGGATAGACAAGACTTTCGTTCTAACGACAAACTTGCTCGAAAACTTGGCACCGTAGGACGATCTAGTGACCCTTACGTGGTCTAGCTCCGGTCGTGAGGGACGGTAGCTTACGTTAAACTTTATCTCCTTGCAAGCGGGAGTCTTAAAGTTCACTTTATTAAAGACCCCTGCGACTACTTGAAGCCCGGGCACTTCTCCGCTTGCGGTTCCGGTAAAGCTTTCCTAACGTATACGTTTCCTCGCGCAAAATTAAAAGCTCGCCGAGTTTCGTTGTCCATCCGTCCAAGAGCTATATTAATGGGAAGAAAGTCCGCTCGTAAACAGGGAAAGCGAACCACGAGAACGTGGCTATAGAAAACGTAAGCGAGTTTCCTAGCTACGTGCCGTTGTTTTATCGGTTTTACGAAGAAAATGTATCGATCGAGTTTTACGGATTTACGTTTCTTCCCTTTTTTCCTTTTATCCTTTCTTCTCTTTCATTGAACGAGCGAAAAATTCTTTTTCACGGTCTTGCAGATTGACAAATTTCCTTAATGTCGATTTTCTTGTCTTACTTAAGTACAAAGTTATTATAAATTAAAGAGAGGAATTCATTTTAAAATTGTATGTATATATTCGAAGTTCTTTTCTTTTTCTTTTTTTTTTTTTTTTTTTTTGAAGAAAAAAATAATTCATTAGGAATAATTAAATAACGAATTTCAATGTTAAGAATAAAATTTAATTTTACAGTATCTAGAGTCCAAAACTGATCTGAGTGTCCGTTCAATTAGAAAGTCTAATATAGCTCGAGGAGTCTGTTGAAGAGATTAGTTTTGAAAGTCCAAGATTAGAAATTAGTTCCGTTAACCTTCTGAGCAGTGAATTTTCGTAATGCTTCTAAACTAATTTTCAAAGCGCCGTAGAAATAAGAACGATGTCTCTGTGTACAAAGAGAATACGACTAAATAGTAATATATTAAAATATCAACCGAGACGTGTTAATTAACGTAGTAGTATTACTTCTATAGAAAATTTTCAACGAAATATATGTTCATTTACATTAATACTATTATTTGTATTGCTTAAAGGATTGAAAGTTCAACAGTCTTAAAAAGTCGTAAAAAGTAAATTATACCATAGGATAAAGGGATGCGTAGACAGAAAGAAAATGGAAAAGTAAAATGTGTAAGAGTAACAAGATAAGGAAAAAGCAAAAGAGAGAGGAGAAACATGATCGGCGTATCACCGTTAGAGTCGACCGACGGTTATCCATATTTCGAGTCGTTGGACCGTGCAGAGGGGTTGCCAGAGTTCATTACGGTAATCTGCCCTTCCTGAGTAACGCATCGATGAAAATGTATAATCGTATCTGGCGCTCTCGTGTGCTCCCGATATCTACAGCGATATCCAACTACGGCGCTTATCCACCATCGCCAAGCGTAGTTTACGTAGTTATACAGCTACACCCCGTCCACCGATCCGAGATAATTATCGTTGCCGGGACGACCTCGAAAGCGGCCGCTGTCTCTAGGAACCCCTACCGTGCTTTTCGCGATAATCGTGACTTTAAGAATTACCCTTCTCGTCTTATACGACTCGTCTATCGAATCGAGATTTTCTTTAATATCAATTAATCGATATTTCAACGTTTTATATTTGAAAAATAAAATAAATACATACCTAATATATAACACCCAAATATAAGATATTTTTTGGAGTATAATACACAATGAATATGATTTTACGTGCGGTGCATTCAAAAAAAAAAAAAAAAAAAAAAGAAAGAAAGAAAAAGAAAAAAAAACGTGGGATAGAAATTTAAAAAGAAAAGAAATAAGACGAAGAAATAAAAGAAAAAAGGAAAAAAATAAAAATAAAATTCCTTTCGATTAATGAACATAGCAGCGAATATTTCTGTAGGTTTAACGGTGGAAAAAATCGAAGTGAATTTCTCATAGAGGACCACGAAATATTCAGAAACATCGAAACGATTCGAGCGAGTTTCGTGAATACCACTTAGCCAGCCACAGAAGAGAGAGCCGACCTGCTAATGCACTTTGATGAAATATCGATGGATGGTATAAAGAGAATGTAGCTTGCGCGCTTTCCTACGGGAGTGGAATAGTGCGGTTGGCCGGTAATACGGGGCTAAATATACGCGCACACATATGCGCTCGTATGTAGTCTGCCGGATCGTGGGATCCAACGAATGCGCTCAACATTGTACGTGTCTCGAGAAAAAGGTGAGAGGAGAATACACTCGCGTTCGTCGCAGATTTTACCCACGTTCAAAACAAATATGAGAATTATAAATAAATTCTAGAATATTTAATGTTTATTGTAAATTAATATCTCTGTTTATCTTTTATCCAGAAGATTAATTATTTGAAAAGAGAAAAGAGAAAAAGAGAGAGAGACAGAGAGAGAGAAAGAGAGAAAACTTGATAATTTTTTCAATGAAATAATTCTTTATTTATGATTTATATTTGATCGATATCGAACGAACGAGAGACAAAGAAATTATTATTATTATTATTTTTTTTTTTTCTTCAATAAAGAATCATTGTAGAATTATTTTGGTAAAGTATACATTTTACATCTAAACAGTAGTCATGAAAATATAAGCATAGCTATATGACTTCGTGAGATTTACCGGCTGCTAGAACCCTACGAGTCACCGGTCATAGTCTTTCTCTCTTTTCTCTCTCTCTCTCTCTCTCTCTCTCTCTCTCTCTCTCTCTCTTTCTCCTCCCTCTTTTAGCTCGGTCAAGAAAATAAAGGCGAGTACGCTTCATAATTGCGCGTAAGGTAGTAGGTGTATACGCGTTCGTTCTATCTTTTTATTAAGTCCAGAAAGAGAACCCATTTTTTCTTATTTCTTTTTCTTCTTTACATTGCCGTTCATATACCAACACGTGGGACGAACGCGTGGCACGTATAACTCGTGACGGTCTCTTGCACGTGAAACTTCAATGGGTATTCGTAAAAACACGTATGCATACGCGGAAGTCGAATGAAGTTGACGGAAGGAGTAGAAAAATGATATCATAATGCAACGTAAAAATAGTAAAGGAATGGTGAATTCTCACACCTTTACTATCAAGGTAATATAATATTACTTCGAGAGAGGAAGAGAAATAGAAACTTCTTTACTTGTATTTTTATTTCAGAATTCGCTTGTTTTACGATTATTAAGATTGTAATTTTCTTTAGTACTACCGAGATGTAATATTTTCTTTCGAATTGAATTTTTCATGAGTACCCTTTGTTACGAGAGTATATATATATATATATATATATATATATTTACAACATTCGACATTTCGGTAATGGAGATAATTCTCAATTTACTTAGAACATTTATTTTTAGTTCGACTTTGAAATTATATATATATATATATATATATATATATATATATATATGATTGTATATATGTATATATATGTATATATTTCAACGTGAAATTTGTAAAAGTTTTGTTATTGATCCCAAGAGATCATGAAATCGAAAAGGATATCGAATTTTCAAGAAGGACGTTACGCGTTTAACCCGCACGCGTTTTTTCCGCGAATCCAATACTCCGAAGGATCATGAAATATGTCGGATAAAAAAGAAGACGAAAAATTCTTCGAACAGCGTGCACGATGCGCTTGCTAGCTCGCGGCAGAGGAAAAACGAGTATTAAACGAGCGGAAAGAATAGGATCGGATATCCCTCGAAATAGGATAGTAAAAACGTGAAAAATCCAAAGAGAGGGGAAAGAGAGAAATTCGTGGATATCCAACGATTTTCGCACCCCCATCTCATCCCACTCCCCTTCTCGATTTTCCTCCACCACGGTCAGGCAGGCAGGCAGGCAGGCAGACAGCTTGACAAAATTGTCGAACGAATTATTTGCTCGTGTAAACTGCCATCAAGCGGACAGTAGCCGTGATTATTTCGGCGTAACAATCGCTATTACGCTTGCATATCAACGAATTTTTCCAACCACATAAATATTTATTATCGTCGATTTACCACCAGCCAATTAATTATTTGTACGCCATAAGAAACAAAATTAATATCTGAAAAAATTAAGATGTAGGGAAAGCACATTTTCGAGAACGAATTGGACAATTGATCGACACTGTTCTCTTCTTTTTTAGGATACACTTGTAAAATCATAGATCGTCGAAATAACTATCATATTCGTTTTCTCATCCTTCCATAAAATTTTCATTATCTTCATTCTCTCTCTTTCTCTCTCTTTCTCTCTCTCTCTCTCTCTTTCTCCCACTTTTTCTTTTCTTCAGTCGTTTTAAAGACGGTCACGAAGTGACGTATTTTAATTCTCTCTCGTAGCAGATTACAAGTCGAAGAATCGTCGAGAGCAGTTAATGGCCGGCATCGTCCATGGTACGAAGAAGGGAGAAAGAGAAAAGAAGAAAGGGCTCGCGCAAGTATGCTCGGTTTTAACGATCAAAGGGAACGTGGGTGTATATTAGCCGCTGCCGGCAGAAGAAAAAATAAAGGGACAGGCAAATAACGGCTGGCACAAAAAGAGCAAAGACCGAAGAGGAGCGATCCTGCACGGAATGATCTCGAGGAACCCCCAAAGGGAGAACTCGAACCACCCATGGTGTCCGTTATTGGAGGACATTAAGTCATTATTGATTACCTCTTCTTACTAGGCTTCTACTGCGTTCGAGCATGCTTCGCATATGCGAGGGGCAGGTAAAGAAAAGAAGAGAAAGAGGACCAAATAGCGAGAGAGAGAGAGAGAGAGAGAGAGAGAGAGAGAGAAAGAGAGTACCTCTTGCAAAGGTTCATCGACTTGTTTGAAGGATATTGCAATAATTTGTTATTTTTCACTCGCAACGATCCCCATTTGCCGTAAGTCTCTCTCTCTCTCTCTCTCTCTCACACACTTTCTCTTTTAGTTGGCTTTAAAAAATTGCTCAAGTTAAGAATGCTTTACGAGCTACACCCACATAACGTTGTTCCGACAGAACAACGGATTCGCGACTGATTCTTCTGAGAGCAAAAGAATCATGATACGATCAATAATATCTTCTGCATTTGTACGATCTTTCATCTGGAATATCAGGGTAATTGAATATCAATTGTATATTTCTATATTTCTCTAGAAATTATTCGTATCAGGGTATAATAATAATTAAATTCTTTCTTTATCGTACTTTACACGCATACGGTAAATAAATCTTTACCAATGTCAATGTTTTATTAATCGAATTTTAACGTAAATATCCGTGTTTAGTATCGTAAATGCGATTCGTGTTATAAAATTCGTGTCGATTGTAGTAATTTTTACAAGATAACGTATTCGCGTCTTCCTGTTCGGCTCCCTTTGCTGTGGAAAGCTTAGCATGGGGCGCAACTCGTTAACGATGACCGATCTTTATCGTTTCCACGTTAAAGCTAATTACCGAAAGTGAGCGTTCGTCGTTGTCGTTGTCGTTGTCGTTATCGTTGTATTCGTCATCATCGTCGTCGTCGTCGTCGTCGTCGTCGTCGTCGTCGTCGTCGTCGTCGTCGTCGTCGTCGTCGTCGTTATTGTCGTCGTCGTCATCGTCGTTGGTTGACACGCAAAGCGCGAGAAGTAAAGCCTTCGACGCGTTCGCGTTGAGCTACAACGAACAGACGAGACTTGGCATTTAACGACACAAAAGAGAGAGAGAGAGAGAGAGAGAGAGAGAGAGAGAGAGAGAGAGAATACCTACGTGTTTCTAGATACATACACAAATATACACACATATGTATATAGATTCGCAAGCATACACGCGCGCACGCGCTCAAACCGTACTACTTGGCCCATGCAAGTGACATGTTCCGGCTAAAACCCTCATAAACCCGGCATTATCGAGTCAGTGTCATGGCACACTAGGCCGGGCTGTATTAATTAAAGCCTATCAATTTGAGCCGTATTGCCAGTATCCGGCACAGGAGAACGTATCAGGAATATCATCTATGTGTATGTGTATGTATATAGTTCGATATATGTACGTTGTGAGGATCGTGACTCCATCATGCTAGACGATTATTCGGTATTAATGTAAGTACGAGCGTGGATGTGTCATCTTTGAATCAGACGTTTCATGCTAAGTTAAATTCTCTTCTTCCTTGATTCGATTTTACTAAAGATTCATCGAACCAAATGCGCTAGATACGGGCAATGTGATGATAAGCGTGTATTATATTTTCAATAGGTTAGTATTAACGAAAAAAAAAGATTACGATATGTTTATATATACGATATATATATATATTATGAAATTGTTGTTTGGATTATGGCCATAATCACCTGCTTATCGTTTATATATCTAAATAATAACGAAAAACTCAATTATAGTATTAGTACAATATATAAAAAGCTTAATACTTTTTTCTATGAAATGTAAATTTTATGAAAGAAGATACACATGTACAAGTGAGAAATGCTATAATGCTTGTAATTATGTAACTTCTTTTTCCTCAAAAATTATACAATAAATAAGAAATAAGTCATGTCTCTTTACGTTATTTTATTTCTCTTGAATATTACGCAATACAAATAAGAGAAAAAAAAATAATAATAATAAAGACGTGTTCGTTCATTTTCTTATTGATAATGTATTTTTTTTTTTTATAATCTCTCATTGTCAATTAGCTAAATGCGAACTAAAGTATTTATATGAATGAAAAGAGAATCTAAATACTAAAAGGAGGTTTGTAGGAAAAAGATGATAATCGAATATGATAATGCACGCTCATGCGACTTCTCTAAAATACCCGAGGTTTTCATCGTTATATAGATTATTAAATTTCGAAACTCGCGCTTGGACAGCAGCCAATGCGAGTTCGTTATAAGATTATAACTTGGACGTCCTTGTGTATCATTGTCTGATGAATAATTCTGCTGGCGAGATGATCTTAACAAAAAGAGTAATAATTTAAATATTTTTATATTCTTATATTTTTATTATTATATATTACATTTGGACATTTTATAGAATAGAGATGGAATTTCCATGCTTGTGTCCATTTTGTATTTATTTAAAAATATTTCGTATTTTAAATATTTATATATATATATATATATATATATAAATTGTAATCAAGTTGATAGTAATTTAATAATCTTATAATGATTATTTTAAATATTTATTTGGATTATCCAAACATTATCGAACAATAAATGTGATTAAAGTGGATTACAATTTTTAAAGAAATTTTTATATCATTTAATTTGACATTATTAGTATTATCCATAAGAATAATTTTTAAGAAGCATTCGTCTTCTTTCTTGTAAAGAAAATAAGTCATTGTATAGGTAAATACATAAATCTAGTAATTTGTACTTTCACTATGAATATGAGAAAACCCAAGCTCGTTAAGACCTGTTATAAATGTAAAATTCGTTAATTGTTAGCGGTAGCTTTAAACAAAGTAACGTAAAACAAAGTAACTACAACCGAGTTGCAATTATTGTTTCTTTCATTATTCTGTATTTTACTCGGGATTAATTGTCGAAAACACATACATAAAATTAACTCAGTAACACTCTAATGGTAGATTATAATATTTATTTACAATGTAAAATATTTATTCGTCAATTTTTCTTAATACCAATTATCATTTTATCAAATATAACAATTTCCCAACAGTTTTATACTAAACAAAATAAAGATATTCATCTTTAATTAATTATTATCTTAATGCATTCGTCCGCTCATATATGATTTACCTCTACATCAGATTGACCACTTGGTATATGATTTAATTCAAATTCATTTCCTATATGCTATTATATAAAAAACTTTATGAAAAATTTATTTATTCATATTTATCATGTATTAACGATCATTCTTTCAAAAATGAATAAACGTAAAAAGAAAGAATGTAATCGACGTAAGAAGAATCGAAATAGCCATTGGTTGAGCCGGGAGGCTCCACGAACGGCGAAACGTGGAATATTATCAATTCGAGAGAAAGAAAGAGAGAGAGAGAAAAAGATAAATCCTCTCTTTTTTTCCATGCGATTCTCACGTCTGAAGTCGAAGGAGAAGGAGAAAGGGTGCGAAGGATGCCCGTCCCTTCTGGGAGCCGGTGCTTCGTCCGTCCGTCCGTCCGTCCATCCGTCCATTCGTCCGGTTCTTCTCTCTTTCTTTCTATCTCTCTCTCTCTCTCTCTCTCTCTCTCTCTCTCTCTCTCTCTGTCTCTCTTCAAAAGGGGGACCTGTAACCTCGAGGCTATTAGGGCGGTCCAAGTATTTGAACCTCACACCTCGATCCCGTGGCCGAGAGGCACCTGCTCTTTTGGAACTGGGCGGTCCGTAATTACCTACCCTATGTTTCGCCCACCGGTCCGTGCGTAGATGTAATCAAAACGAATCATTTGAAAACTCAATTACCCTCATTACGTCTATTAAAGTGTCTATCCTCGCGGACCGAGGCCCGGCGCTCACTCGGTTTCGCTTCTCGGCTTCACGCGTCTTCTCTTTCTCTCTTCTCATTCTTCTCTATCCCTCTCTCTCTCTCTCTCTCTCTCTCTCTCTCTCTCTCTTGCTTTCTTTCTTTCTAGTCCTTCAACTTAAGTTACTACTTCGTTCCTTTTCTTTCTCTTTTCCTTCCGATCTCGTTCTTTAACTTTATGCCACCAACGATTTCGACAATGTCTCTCGATAGCCACGGTATTCGAAATATTTAAGTGTCATAGATTCTCTAAATTTATCCCTCTGTATAATTTTTTATATTTCCATATTTTCATATAAGCCGAATATATTTTTACTCGTTGATAAGCGTATTTAATCTAATTTAATTGTAGGGTAATGATTTATCGTCTCACAATTTTTAAATAATCTATCATGTAGATAATAATATTAATAATAATATCATGAATAACTATCAGAAAGAGAAAGAGAGAGAGAGAGAGAGAGAGAGAGAGAAATATAGAGTTAACGTATTATATAAGGAGAAAAGAAAGATAACGAGATAAGATTCCATGGAGAATTACTCGTTTCTCTTGGCATTTTCTTGGGTAAGAAAGCCTCTGGTAGGATCGTTGTCGCGTCGACGCGTTATCGAGACAAAAAAGGGGATGACCAGGATTCGGTGGGTTAGTCGAGGCAACACCAACGAATAAGCTATTTATATGTTAAAAGTTGGAGACAACATCGGTTCGAGTCTAAATTTGCCAGCAATAAAACAACCATTTCCATGCTCGTATTATGTTAATTCGATTACGCTTTTATCTTCTTTCTCCTCGTACGAATAAAGCGTGTGACTCGAGCACATGTAGTTTTTATAATGAATTAGTTAACCGGTTGAACGAGCAAATGACAATTGGTCTTCCTTTGAACGTTCTACTTTTCTCTACTGGTATCTGTATATATATATATATATATATATATATATATATATATATATACTGGGCCTGGAGATATATATATATATATATATTTGTTTTTATCTTTCCCTTGTTCCTCTTTCTTTTCTTCTTCCTTTTTTTTTTCTTCTTCTTCTTCTTCTTTTTATTTTTCCCCTTCACCTTTTCAGTTCATCATGGTACATTATGCGCGCAAGCACGACGATAACTTTATTCACGCGAGTGCACGCGATCTCATAGATACTGACGCTTTCTTCTACGTGTTGGGAAACGATTTAGCGGGACAATGATTTAAAGCTAGCGAGGTAGTATATCGTGATCGTTGTCTCAAATGTGCGAAGGAAACATGTTTGTAACATGTTGAGATGCTAAAACATGTACGTTATGGTAAAAAGGGAAAACATCGTATATAACGAATCGTTCGTTTATTTAACTACATGTTAGTACTTACGTATATATGTAAATATTTATGTATGTTAGAAAATAATGTGCAAAATTAAATGTTACGATAATGTTATATATTATTTATTTTTTAGAACGATACTATTAATCAAGCTCATAATGAACGTCCATTTGTTGACGTCGAAGGAACATTATTCAATAGACAGAGTAACTTATTTTCGATTGTTACCTAACGATGGAATATAACATGGACGGTCCGAAAGTTGGTGCTTTTCTCAATTAACCGTTCCAGTTTCTCCCGTCGTGTCTACGTACGGAACAAATGTCATTTACGTCGTGAGACAAGCGTAAATCGACCAAGTTCTCGAGCGACACTGGATTAAATCAGATAATTCATTACTTCACAGTACAGTCGTAATTACTTAGTAAGCTTAATATCGCGCTTAAGATTCGAAAACTTAATAAAAGGATATGATGATGAAAGAAAGAAGAAATTTATTGATTTGTTCAAAATTACTGTTTCGGTATTTAATTATGTTAATCGAGTCAAGACGATTTAAAATTATCTCGTATTGCTCGAGTATCTTTTGAGTTGAATTCATAAAGCCTCGTCGTTAGTTTTATGAGAGCCTTTCAAACGGAAAAATAATGACAATAGATGAATATCAAAGAACAAGAGAGAAATAGTAAGTAAGAAGCGTTTACTAAAAAGGATTCTTCGATTTGATCTTAATGATGTAATTCCGTGATTAAGAGATATGAAAAGAGTCTATCGAGAGTTAACGATACGTAAAGGATCGATCCATCATGTAAATGAAAATCTAATTACAATAGTATGTTCTCTCTTCCTCGAGCACATAATTAGAGGCTTTACCCCCTTGATCGTTTGGTCAAAACCGTGCATGATTTATATAACGCTATGTGGCTCCTTTGAATTCGCGACTAATTTACGTCGATGCCCGTTAGAACCACCGATGAGCCTTGTTATAGAACCATCGTTGCATCACCGTACGCTTTCATCGAATTCGAGTCGATTATTGGATATCGCGAACCGAAAAGCCACATTCCGATATATCGATTCGAAATGAGAACATCGGCAAATCGAGAAAAATAGAAAGGAAAAAGAGAAAAAGTTTTCAGTAAATTAATTTGAAAATCTTTCCATCGTCCTTCCGTGTCACGTGGTATACAATCATTTTACCAGGCAGCCATTACTCATGAAAGAAAATAACAGAGAAAAACGCAAAATCGCTCTGGGCTTTATTGAAAATAAGAAAAAGTAATTGCTGGGGAGAGTAAAAAAGAGAGAGAGTGAGCGAGCGAGAGAGAGAGAGAGAGAGAGAGAGAGAGAGAGAGAGAGAGAGTGAGAGAAAGACGTATAGAGAAAGTAAGGGTGGCCAAAGGTGGCTTATCGAGATGTCGTTTCTCGTAAGGGAGCATTTACTTGCACGAACGACTCGTTTCGTTCGTAGTCTGCTGCATGAAGCGACGGTAAACTTGAACGCTTGACGGGAAAGTGAGACGCGTGCCGATCTTCTCGTGAGTCTATGCTTTCGAGGAAGCATTAAACTGTTTCGCGAACGATGTTATACTTAAACGACAGTTCTTTTTTTTTTTTTTCTTTCCGTCGTTCAAAGTGTTAAAAATATTTTACAACGAATTACGAACACGTTCTGTTACGTTGAAAATTAAAGGATAATAAAACGAAAAAAAGAAATAAAAGGAATAAACTGAAATAAAAAGAAAAAAAAATATATAAATACACAAAACGATTTTCTCGATCGATACATTTCTCTCTCTCTCTCTCTCTCTCTCTCTCTCTCTCTCTCTCTCTTTCTCTCTTATTTTCTCTACCACTTAAAGAAGAAAAAATGATAATAGATAAAGATTTTTAAAGAGAATTTACAAGTAAAAAGATCCTTGTATTTCTAGTATGTCTGTGCATTCTTCGCGATCTCAACTAACGCGAAACTTTTGTTTCTCATGGCGCGATAGATCATAATTTTTGCTAGGCAAGGTTTTATCGCTTCTTTGGATTACGGTTTAGAAAAGAGAACCCATATATCCGCGTTAATTTAGATCTTGACGGAAGTACACCGGGCGTCGGCGTGTGCACGATAGGTAGGACGTAGTCCTTTCCAGCTAGTCTCGAGAGCGAGACTCTGCTCCGGGGCTCGCGAAATTTAAGTTAACTAAGTCTCATTTCCCTCTTTCTCTCTCTCTCTCTCTGTCTCTTCTTCTTCTTCTTCTTCTCTTTCCTCCTAGACTAGCGCGTAGCACCGAGGAAAATAAATTTTCCGACTTGTTCTCTCTCTAGCATCGTCACGACGGCGAAACGACGAGCGAGAATGAAAATACAATTTACGCTATTTTGCGCGTTTTATATCTCTCAAAGAGTGGAACGATACTACCCGTTTCTCATCTTCTTTCGTATAAAAGACAAAAAATAATATACATATATATATATATATATATATATATATATATATATATATATAGATATCCATTTACTATAATACTATTTTTGATAGATTGCGGACAGAAGGAAACTCGTCGATAGTTACCTCGATAGCGAGAAGTCAGAAACTCGAGAAGCGAGAAGGGTAGTCAGTCGGCCATTTAAACGGGTACTCTTAAATAAACTTTGGTGAACGAGAGCATAGACCAGGAAAGAAAGAAAGAAAGAAAGAATGAAAGAAAGAAAGAGTGAGAGAGAGAGAGAGAGAGATCAAGATACCAAAAGATAAATTCGCTCGGGCGGCGTTTCTATTCTTTTCGAAATGGCTACCGACTCTGAGTTCCACCGTAATTCAATTCTTAAGGGTATCAAACACACAACCCTTTCATTAAGCAGACCCCTTCATCAGCGTAAGAGTCGTGGGGGCGAGAGCTTGCCGGCTGACTGGCTAGCTAGCTGACTGGCTGGTTGGCTGGCTGGCTGGCTAGCTGGTTGGTTGCCTGGATGGAGGGACAACGAAGTTACGTTGCAGAAGTACTTAAAGCGAAAATTCCACGGATCGATAGGTACCTACAGCGTTGCCTCCTGCGAAAATGAACGCTTGCCTCTCTCTCTCTCTCTCTCTCTCTCTCTCTCTCTCTCTTTCTCTCTTTCTCTCTCTCTCTCTCTCTCTCTCTCTCTCTTTCCGCACCTTATTTGTCTCAGAGAATCAGGAAGAAAGCTCCGAAGGAGATTCTCGAAGAGAATTAGAGAGAATAACGAGATATTATCTTCTGGCCCCGGTTGCGATTTCATAATTTTATTCATTGGAAAACTTGCGCTGGAAAGTATTTCTTTACTCGGTTACGCTCGTAGCAGCACCAATTATTTCGTAACGGTGGTGCTCAGAATAAGAGAAAAAAAAAAAAGAAAAAGAAAAAGGAAACCTGAGAGAAAATATTTCATACGTGTTTATCATTTTCTTCCAATTAATAATTTATACATATATATATATATATATAATATATATATTTATATATATTCTTTTTTATAATCGAGTATTAAAGGGAAATTTTTCTCTACTTTCAGGATATTTTTCTTAGAAAATTGCTGGCCTTTTTTCTCTTATTCCTTTCATTACTATTATGTCATTAAATATTAGGTGAAAAAATATTTTAAACGATCCAAAACCGATCTCGTTTCATCGAATTACGCCATAGTCAAATCGAAAAGGAAAGAGAGTGTGAGAGTAGAAGAACGGGAGACCTTTAATTAAGCTCTCTGTAACGTTATCGCGAGAGACAGTGAACGCTTTAGTTTCGTCGAAACGACGAGCCACCGGTGTACCAACGAGCTCGATCGTTGTAAACGGGATAATGACACGTTGTCGATCGTTACCAGCTTTTTAATTACTACAAGGAGGAAAGGAATATAGTAGTTTGCACGATTTCGATGCTTTAAATGCGCAACTGCATGAAGATCCCAATAAGCGTACGCGCGTTTTTGTATGTGTGTTTATGAACGCACGCGCGCGTGTGTGTGTGTGTGTGTGCGTTTGATACGCGCCAAAAGAATCAGCAAAGAGTAAGGAAGAATGAACTTTACACAAAAATGAGTTTTACAAAAGGCAAAGAACTTGCATCGCAGATAAATGTCGTACCGAAATAACCAATCGTACAAATGATGGTATAAAGATATAAGGAACTCTTCGTTAATTGGCATGCGTTAATTAATATACGGATCTTTGTTACATTAAATCAAGTTTTGGTCGTTGCGACGAAACACGACACGTCCCAAGGGGCAAAATTAGCTGCTCTTAAATTGCCTTTGAAAAGCTTACCTTATGCTTACCGAGGTCGGATTATCGGCCGAATTCTTCGTCTAATTAAGAAAGCGATCGTATCGAAGCAGGACTTTTCGTTTCGGAGGATCGGAACTCGTCGATTATGGCGAATCATCGAGTCACGCATCTCTCGCTACGTGTGCCTCTTTCGGTTTGTTAGAAGAATGCAATTTATAAGTAAACGCGAATCATGAATTTTGCATAAATTCGTAATAAAAATGTTTTCTTTTTTTTGATTTTCTTTTTTTCGGTAGTTTAGGCTTTAGGGAAGGGAATTTCCGAAAAGTAGGTACTAAATTTTCACGATCTTACTTTCTACGTTCTTAAAGTAAGGAGATAAAATGCGGATCGAGCTTCCAGAGAAGAGTTTGCAAGCGGGCAAAGAGAGGACGCTCTAATTTTGCGAAACAACAAGAGCAAAGAAACATTCCGCTTAATGCTGACAAATCGGCGGATTAACAGACGGGAAGTATTCCAGGTTCGTCCAGGTTGCTAGCGAGTTCTCTCTTATACTCGCGTGAGAGTAAATTTCTCCGAGCGCCTTCCCAATTTCTCAAAGATTTAAGCGCATCTCGGCCGCTTAAATCACCGCTCGCTCGCCTGCGAATTACTCGGCATAGCTTCGCTCTAAGGGATATATATTACATTTCCCGCGACCTTCTTTCGTTTTCGAGCGTCCAGTTGTCATCAGATGGAACGAAGAGAAAAATAGTCTGTTTCGTTAAAAAGAGAGATAGAAATATATAGATAGACAAATAGTTTCAAATGACATCTCTGGCACGTCGTGTATTTTCATGTGTCAAACTATACAGTGATATACAGTGAACTTTCCATTTTATTGAAATATATGAACAAAAACGTGAAACATGTAACTTTCTTTGCGATCATTTTTCTCTATATACATTTATTATATTTTTTATCTTTACAAAGCTGAAAACGATTAAATGTACTTGTAAAGCGTGTCAACAAAAAAAAAAAAAAAAAAAAAAAATAAAGAAAAAAAAGAAAAAAAAAGAAAAAAAAAAGATTAAACAAAAGAAAAACGACGAAAAAAACAATTAAGGAGAACTAACTCAAAGGAAAACGTGATAAAGAGAGAAAAGAAGGATCAATAGATTCTACGAAATCTCATTCTGAGCCCTTAGGCTTTCAATATTGTAAAGAAAATTTATCTTATCTGCGCGAAGATGGGTCGCGCGAATCTTCGCGAGTATCTTACAATGTTCGTCCCATGCCCGTTAAATCATACGATTTTTTATCATCCCTACCTTTGCCGGTCTCTTCCATAAATGCGCGTTATGGCGAACGAGCGAACGAACCAACCAAGAAATGAATGAGTGAACGTTGAAAAAGAAAGAGAAGAAAAGAGGGCACAGAGAAATAAGGGAGTAAGTAAGAGAAAGAGGAACCAAGCCGGAAAGAGATGTGTATAATACAGGATCGCGAAGGCCGAGTTTAACGTTTTCGTGCGTGCGACCTGATGCCGGCGACCATATATACGCGTTAATACGGTGATTTAAGACTTAACGCGCGTTCACGAGGGAAGCCGAAGCTCCCCTACGCGTTCGTTTGCTCGCTCGCTTGCTCGCGCGTGTTACTAGCGAGTGTGCGTGCGCGTCCTCGCGCGAAACGAGCCAGCAGGATGTGGTTTGGTGGTCGTGAACGAGATGCGTGGTAAGACACTGGGGGTGACAAAGCATTAATTAAGTCGTACACGTTTATCGGATATTCCCCCGTTGGCTTATGGGCCACAAGCAGGTACGGCTCGGAAGAAAATCACCCGGTATAACGCAATGTCGATGAAATATGTCGTCCGTGGGAGCGAACGGTGCCTCGTAAAACCTCGAGATTAAGGTTTACGAGATGTAAAGAAAAAGAAAGGAATACGTTTTTACGATAAAATGTGTTTCGCGAGTGCATACTTTATCGGTTACGTTTCGTTTAGTGCCTTATAGGCCCCGTACCCCTCGCACCCCACCCATCTATCCCTTATACTCTTTTTCTTTTTTGGTTTCTTTTTTCATTTCTCATATCTCCCTTTTTTGTTTCAAGAAATTCCCTTGTAACGACTGCCCAAAGGTATATTTTAATTTGGTTTCATTCGATTTTTAATTATAGCTCGTTAAGTGGACACATTACATGAATTTATAGAATCTATATGAATGATAATTAATGAATGAACTTTATCAATATTTGATAAAATTCTTAAGATAAAAAGAGTTATCTAATTATATATAGATATTGCATTTTTCTCTTTGAATCTGTTAAAATTCTATAGAACTTGGTCGTTTTTCGATTTATCACTCACTATTTTATAAAAAAAAAAGAAAAAAAAATCATAAGTCAGTGTGATTTGTACGTTTAGCAACTTTCTAGGAGTAACGTGTCTTGTCTCTTTGAAAGGCTTCATTTTCCTTTCTCTTTCTCTCCCCTCTTTCCCTACCACATCTCTCGTTTCTCTTCTTCTCCCGAGGCTTTGAACGGACGTGCGAATCACGCGATCGAGAGTGTTACCTCCGTCTCGCGAATTCCGACGCGTTGGGTGGCACGGTAATTGCACGCAATTTTCACTATGGATTAAGAATCCGAGTCTTCCATTGAAACGTAAAAATTGAACGCGGCTCGCATGTAAGCGAGGGGCGGTCTTTCAAAGATTGTCCTGAATCACGACGTACCGTATATCCATTGATTCCTTTTTAAGAAACCGCGGTAAGCTTCTGAATTTGGACTTCAAATATTGTATGGAAAACGATGGGAGGAGCCGGGCTTCCTTTTCGGCGCACGAACATTGGTGAACCGGTGTTAAAAGTGGGACCGTTCAAAAAGAAGAGCTCCACCTCACCGAAAAGGAACGACCTATACCGATGTAGACGAGATCGAGATGTCTAAATCATCGACATTTTCTTTATTTCTTTTTTTCTTTTTTTCTTCCTTTTTTTCTTTTTTCTTTCTCTTTCTTTCTTTGAATTTTTTTTATTTACTTATTTATTTATTATTATTTCTTTTTTCTTTTTTTTTTTTTTTTTAAAGAAAATTTTAAGAATTCTCTACTCGAAGCATTAAATTCAAAATAATTCAATAGATTTATATTTATTTATTTGATCGATCGCGATTGTTCTTATTTTTTTGTCTTCTATTTTCCATAATTTACAATTCAACATGAATGGCTCAATTCTATGAATTTTCAAAATAAGCAGTATGATAAAACGATAAAAATAATGATACGATACTTGTTTAACATACATGTACATTTACATCATTTTAATCGATTCGACATTGTGAGCGATTTAAAATCGCAAGGCCGACCTAGTTTTGATTTATTGCACGAGGATCAATCCTCCAAAATTACTTCCGCTCTTTTACGTGACAAACTTTGTGCATGAGTAGTCATACTTCCGTACGTGAGTCGACGTCCGTCGTGCCTTTTAATTTTTTTCACATAATTATCTCACCCGACGGCCTAAGGTATTCTTATTTCTCGGTAGAAACATGCAAAAGATGTAAAGATCCGTTCAAGATCGGATCGACGAACTCGCCCGACTTTCATTGACACGATCCAATTTTATAATACACGATTTCTTCTTATCTATCAAAATTTTTGTAACTTCATGTATTTCTTTTTTATTTTATTTTATTTTATTTTATTTTATTTTATTTTCTTCTTCCTTTTGATTTAACACGTTTAAGAAACAATCTCCTTTAATTCTAACTCATAAAAATAAAAGATGAAAGATCAAAGGAAAAATAATCGACTAACATATTGGATCATATATATATATATATATATATATATATATATATATATATATATTTCATTTGAAAATGGAAAGAATGAAACGAAGAAATGGTTCGATTAAATCTGAACGTAGACGGACATGCGAGGAAGGAAAAGTACAAAGTAAGGCGAATTAGCGAAAGGAACGAATTGGTGCACGTAAGAAAGGAGAAGAAACGTAAAGTTCGCGGAATCGCAGAAATTTCGAAAGCGTGTTTCGAGTCCATCAAGAGTGTCGGGCTCTTGCTCGTTTGGTAAATAGCGTGAGAGAGAAATGAAGAGAAAGAGAGAAAGACAAGACCGAGCTCTCTCATTTGCCGATGGATCGTGTTGGTACCTTAGAGCAAGCTTAATGCATTACTTGCACGCCAACCGTCTCGGAAACTTATTGGCGCGAAGGAGACACTTTGTCCGAACGTATATACGCGTAAAGTACTTACTTTCCTTGAATTGACAGAATGTCTGAATCCATCGAGTACAAACAAGAATCGTGGAATTTTTTTCTATCACTTTTATTCCTGAAATGGACCGATCTCATTGTCATCGAATACAAGATCCTAAATCTCGAATAATATTTTCTCATCCATTAACATTGATTCATTTCATTATCTTTGTTATCAATGATTGTTATAATTTAACGATCGTATGCTTTTATTATTCCAAAAATTTCTCTTATTCGATTATATTCCCTAAATTTAGAAACTTTTGAATCGTTGTTTAAACAATTATACAAGTCGGTACACGTATGTTCACGCGTAGGAACGTAGATACGCTTTTCGAACTACACAGTGTTTAATGGAATTACTGATTAGGACGTCATTATACGCAATGAGCCGGAAATGTTGATCCGAGTAGCTTTGAATTATACAGAATACAAAGCGCGCGCGAAAGAGAGAAAGAGAGAGAGAGAGAGAGAGAGAGAAAGAGAGAGAGAAAGAGAAAGAGAAAATTAATGTACTCGAATATACGCGTCGGTTTCTGCTTTTTGAAACAAGTTACCGAAACACTAATTCTGCGAAATGAATATAAAATGTCCCAATGGTATACGCATTAGTGTTTCATGATATTGCCTCGTTTCTGCGATTTATGACGACTACGTCGCGGTTTATCGTCGTTCTGATAATTCTTTCATTTCGAACTTACACGAGTAATTCGTACATTTTCCTGTCGCTAACTCGCTACGCTAGAATTTCTACGCAATCGTTTTTTACGGATATTAAATGCATGTTTTATAAATAAGATAACGCACGTATGACGTATGCAGATTGTTTCTGAAAAATCCTAAAAATGGTATATTCGTAATCTTTTTATTATAACAAAATTCATGCAAAGAAATGCATTTTTAACGTATCTTTTGACAATGGGATATCCATTTTACAATCTACCTTATTGCTGTTTTACATCGACACAATTTTCAGCAGTGGGACATTTTACAAATTGCTCGATAATTACAACGCGTGCGATCGTTAATACGCATGGTTGTTTTTGCATAAAGACGATCAAATAATTCACTCGATAATACGGATAGATTCCTTCTTCGATTACGATGTAAGATTATTTTATGACATAAACGAGTCATGTTGTATTAATTTCTAAAAACATATGAAATCGTATAAGGGAAAAAGAAAAAAAAATTATCAACGAGAGAGAGAGAGAGAGAGAGAGAGAGAGAGAGAGAGAGAGAGAAGGATTTGTCGTTTAGGATTAAAACATCCAAAATTGGCTCGTGACTGAAAGCTAGTGAAGGCTCTCTCGAAGGCGTGTTTTCGGCTCGGAACGAGGGCCAAAGAAGAATGCAAAAGGGGGAGATCGGATCCCATGGGAGTGGACGTTACAACCTGCCCAATGTACACGCGTTACGAGCTACGAACTTTGCGGGAGAGTCGCTTTTAGAAGAGGAGGAAGTCTAAAGGCACGAGTCTGTATCAGGATATAGGCTTGAGAGTAGCAGATGTAAGGGACGTTTGATTGGTAGGCAAAGGGCAGAGGATTAATCTGGTTATGGCATGCAACCGAGTGTGTTAAAGCTCGCACCGGACTACGTTTCTACGATGAAGTACGTTCTTATAAGGGATTATTCGTGTTCCTGCGGACTGATATAGCTGGTTCGACGTCCATTATAAATATAAACCTATTGTAAATATAAATCTAAATCTATCTGAGTTTTACTCACGTCACGTGCATCCTTCGCTTTACGAAGAATCCGTTCTGGACTTTTTTACTTTGCTTCCTTTCATTATTCGATCTTTATGTTTTCTCTTTAAACAAATTCGAAAGCTCTTAATCGTCGTCACAAACTTATAAGTATAATCAATAGAATACGATCGATAATTATTGAATCGAAATTATTCAAACGATATATCGTAGAAAAGAAAATCATATATCGTATTAATTTCTTTTACGTATCGTCGATGAGGCCTATCTCTCCTTTTTTCTTTTCTCTTTTTTTTTTTTTTGTTTTTTTCTTTTCTTTTCGTTTATAGAATACATTCGAAGATATAGAAATTTCATCGTAATGATAATCGCATCAACATACTACGTATGACCATTTTAGTTTTAGTTCCAGAATTATCGCGATCGTACGGTTATACCGATCCCAAGAGTCCGATACTCGTTGCATCCATGATTCAACCGGACGCCACTTGAGCTAAACTCGAGCTATTGTACGAGCTGTAATTTGCGAACACTCGCTGTAATTTCCGGATAAATAAATGTTCTTGCATGCGTCGTGGGATATCCTTTGTTCCTTAGAGCAAAGTCGATTCTCTTAGAGCAAAGTATTCATTGAAATTCATTAAAACAATTGCTAACGTTTATCTCTAAGTGTTTTTCTTTTTTTTTTTTCTTTTGCGATAACAGAGATAAGCACATGCATTTTTTAATATCTAAAGTATCAAATAATATCAATGCATTAAGATATCCTGTTACTAATATTGAAATTAATTAGTAATCATATTTAAAAGCTAATTAATAATATAGTTATCTTTTATATTCGTTATGAATCATTTTGATATTATAAGAAAAAGATCAAACATCGTAAAGAAAAAAAGCAAGAGAAAGAAGAATCGAAAGTTTTTGACAACAATCAATATTTTCCTTTTACGAATAGTTAATCTTTCTTATTCTTAGAAATTTATGCGAATTTATGTTGTTGCTATTCGAAAACTTCGGCGATTCCGTGAAATCGCACGGTTGTTCGTTTAAACCGTGATGGCAATTAATAAAAGGAGAAGAGAAAGAAACGGTAGAAAAAAGAAGGAGGAAGGATGGAAAGAAAGAGAAGGAAAGAAAAGAGTTAGGCAGAAAGATTTCGAAGCTGAAGGAGGGCGCACGATCATGATTGCGCGAGCTTCGAGTTTTGGTAGAGGAGAGAAGAAGGAGGAGTTGAGAGGAGAAGAGAGCTCGAACGAGGATCGAGAACGTGGAGGTGGGAAAAAGGAAGGGTTGGAAGAGGCGAGGGAACACGCAAGATTCTTCCCTTTTTTCTTTTCCCTCGATCCTCGTAGCCCTCTTCCTTCCTTCTTTCTCTTGGTCGTTGCACGTACGAGATTCCTCTGTGTACGCATGGTATAAGGGAGGTGTGACGTCGGCGGCACCACGAAAATTTATCAGCCGATTCAATGCCGCGGCGTTACTCGCGCTAATTTATACACACTCGCCGAAACCACAAGAAGCGACCAGTGGTGCTCAGCTTTCTCGGTGAATTCCAACGAAACGGCGAGCCGTAACGAGCTACCCTATTTTATTCAACATTCCAACGAGAATCGCGTTCATTGGCCTCGTTCAATGCACTTCCTCATCCTCTACCTTATCCTTTTCTACCTTCTCCTTATTTCTAACTTAAACTCCAATCCTTGTCTTTTCTTCATAATTATATTTAAATTATACAACTTTTTCGTTTTTGTACGTTAATGCAAAAAATTATACCATATGCTTTTCATTGTCCATTATATTTCATTTAACTCTAGAATTGTTCACTTTCTGTAATTTTATTTTTGAGTAAATGTTTAAACTAGAGCGTTGCTCCTTTTCTTTCAATCATCTTCTCAATTTTCGTCACGAACAAACGATTCGAAACGAAGAGCGATCGTAACGTATCGAAGAAGAATGGTTATTTGGAAAACTAAGAGCGATCGGTAATCTTTATATCGTGGAGGGGGGGGGTCGTTTATTTTGCACTCCGTTTATTTCGCACGTTTATAACAGTTCGCGTTTGGACGGGCAAAAGTGTCGCTGCAATTTCGCGTCGAACGGCGTATCCGATGATGGAAACCTTCGACGCCACGGGGAGACCGTCAACGTTCGTAGCCCAAATACATCGATCATTGAGAATGAACGGTGCATACAACGATGCACGTTGGTATGATATATCGGTTCGCGTTACTCCCATACTCGTTTTGGTTCGATACTCGGCTTTAAAAATAAAAGAATAACAGATAAGAGAAAAAAGCTATAGACGAAAAGGTCAAAACTTGATCGATCGTACATATTCAACGATCTTTATGATCTTATACATTATATTATATCTAAATGAGGATTAACTTAAAAAGGATAGAATAACGATACGTTTCGAGCACGTTGGTTTATCATTAAAAGATACCGAAAGAAGTGGAAATGTAATTTAGAAGAAAAAAAAAAAAAACAAAAAAAAACAAAAAAGTATAGTTAACGAGCACGAATCGATAATGGATATATAATGGTACGAACTATTATCGAAGCTTCGTACCGACGGAACTGAAGAAAAGACCTTTCAAATGGTCCACTAACGATTGGTGGGTCAGCTACACTAAAGAGAACCAGTAGTTCTCTCTCCTTCTCTCTCTTTCTCTTTTAACGATAGCACCTACCTATCAAATGGATCTTTCACGAAATGAAACGAGCGATAGCGTCCGTGAAAGTCTCGTTCGAATGGTATGTTTGATCTATCGTGTATTGTGTAACACACCGACGAAAGTAATGGTGGTGATAGAGACACGTAGGTTTTGTTGGAGCTTAATTTTATTCAAAGAAGAATGAGAGAGACGAAGAGATGTTGGTACGAATGAAAAATTATCTAACGCTACGGTTTTTAAGTTTTGAACTGTGGTACATCAATAGCGGCACCGACGATTATTAAGCAACACATTGTTCGTGCTTGGAATCCAAAGATCCAAGGACAGAAAAAAAAATGAGAAAGAGAGAGAGAGAGAGAGAGAGAGAGAAGAGAGAAAGAAAGCTAGATTAAGTTATTATGTCAGAAGCAAAGCACTATTGCAATAGAGAAGGTAATAATAAAGAATAAAATATAACATACAAAATAAATAAATGAAATAAACAATAACGTAAAATATAAGATAAAAACTACAAAGTCCAATAGAAAGGAAGGAAAATGGAAGTATAATAAAAGAAATACGAAATATTAGATGGGAGAAAGTTACAGAGTAGAAGATGGAAGAGGATGTCATAAAGCAACACCTTGGTGGACACTTTCAGTGGAAAACTATGTTCCTTAGGACGAAGAGACGAAAAGAGAAAGAAGAGAAAGAGTGCAAGAGATGGAGAGAGAGAAAAAGAGAGAGAGAGAGAGAGAGAGAGAGAGAGAGAGAGAGAAAGAGAGAGGATAAGAAAGAAGAGAAAGTGTGAGGAGAGACAAGGATAAGAAGTAATCAATTCCGTCGAATAAACTTCGTTACATTGGCTCGATATATAAGGCCGCTTAATATCTATCATTTTGTACATTGATTGTTACTTTTCACGGGGTGGGCAATGCGCTACCCCGCCGTGACGGCAGTGTGCAGCATACCGCAGGGCCCAAACGTTCCACACAAGAACGTACAGTGCACAACATACGAGCGAAGAAATCGTGTTACCGACAGGATAGAGTAGACAGCCATGGCCACAAATCTATAGATCGGTTGGTAGCCCAGCACAAGTAAGCATTCTAAAACATTATGTCAGTAATTAATTGTCTGCCAAGAAATGATGCGGCTATCTCACGCGACCGATGCGAAGGGGCCCCTCGGCCTTTCCCTTTATCCCCACTCCTCGTCCTCCTTCTCTTCCTCTTTTCTTACACTTTTTCTTCCTTTTTTCTTTTTCTTTTTCTTTTTCTTTTTCTTTTTTAATTTCTCTTTAATCTTTTCTTTTCTTTTTCTTCTTATATAATATTACCTCCTCTTCTCTCTCTTCTCCTATCTCTTCCCAACGAAGACGTTCTTCTTCCATATGTTTCTTTCTCCTCTCTTTTCTGACTGTATTCACGTTTTAGACAAGACCCCAGGGAATTCCTTATGCTCTCGACATAGCGAAAAATGTAGATAACAGGATATTATCTCTAAAACGAACGTGAAATATCAAAAAATCCTTTCTGGACCATAACGTTTTATATCGGAATTTAAATGTATGTATGTATGTTTGTATGTATGAATGTGCGTGCGTGCGTGGGTGTGTGTGTGTGTATATATATATATGTGTGTGTGTATATATATATGTGTGTGTGTATATCCGCTTTAATGTCAAAACGTCTAGATGGATTGTCTGGAAATTTTTAGTAAAATATATAATTGTTACTGAATGAATATCTACTGAAAATTTTCAATCGATCCGACTTTCAAAAAAAGAAAAAAGAAAAAAAAAAAAGAAAAAAAAATAAAACAAAACAAAATAAAAGAACATTGAAAAAAATCGGTAAAATTCTTTTCACAGCTGAAAGCTTTAAAATGGATGTAACAATTAAAGCGAAAAAGTGAAACAATATAAAGTAATGTTATTTTTAGTACAGTTTTAAAAATAATATTTAATATCGATCACTCTTTTATCTTAAACTAACTGGGGATGGGGGGGGGAGGGGCGGAGGGGGGGGAGGCTGCATTTGAGTATAATAAATATTTCTTCCTTTTTTTTTATTCGTCTTTCTCATCGTCTTCCTTTCTCTAAAAGAAAAGAGCACGAGCCGACCCTTCGTCCATCCTCTTCTCGATCGTTCTCGGACTAGCAATGCATTTAAACAATCTCTTTATCTCCGACTCGGCACTCGAGGCGACGCGACTGCTAATAATCAGAGGAAAACATTCCTCGCGGACTTGCTAGGCACACCCCATAGAGTGCTCCCTCTTTAATTTTTCTTATTTTACACGTATTTTACACGCCCTTTGTCCCTGACTTTCTTATTTCCTTTCTTTTTCTTCAATTCTCTCTTAGTTTCTTCAAGCCTCTCCCATTCCTCCTTCACGCATTATATCTCTTTTTGATCTATCGCCTTACAATGTACGTCGATATGTCATCGTTTTTCTTCGTCCTTTTCTTCTTACAATATCTAACAATAAGTTTCTTACTCGCTCTTTGTGAATCGTATAGAAGAAGAAGCTTTAAAGAAAAGTAATAGAAATACGCCTCTGCGGTTTCATTCTATCTTTATCAACATCCCTATCGTGGTCTTTCATGGTCATCGTTGGATCGTGCAAAACGATGAAATAGAAAAAAGAAGACATGAAAAAGGATAAAAAGAAAGAAAAGAAAAAAAAAAAAAAACAAGGTAAAAAGGAAAGAGCGTGCGGTCACGGGCAAACGGGGAATGCTCTCACGAGCCATACAATAATTTTACGCGAGCATTGTACAATTTGATAATCATTTTGCCGTTGAAGTCACCCGTTCATTAGCATATTTAATTATGAATATTTAAGAGTTTTGGCCCAGCGGGACGTCAACGTCCTAACCGGCGAGGTCTTTTCTTTCTTTCTCTCTCTCTCTCTCTCTCTCTCTCTCCTTTCTTCTTTCTTTCCTTCTTTCCTTGTCTCTTCCTCCCTCCCTTCCTCCCCACCCCTCTCTCGCTCTCTCTCTCCTTCTCTCTTTCTCTTCGGCGTATTAAAATAAAGCCTGCATGGTGCATGAGGCTCCGTCGTAAATTTCGTCGGACACACAAGGACTGGTTGTTGCTCCGATCTCGCATGGAAAGACGACTAAAAAGATATCTGGAAGACAGGCATACGATACGTATTGCCACTAGCGGTGTAATACGAAAGAAAAAAGGATAAGAAAAAGGAAAAAAAAAAAGAAAAGAAAAGAAAAGAAAAGAAAAGAAAGAAAGAAAAAGGAGGTGAGGCCCATCCTTTGCACGCTCGCGCACACGCGCTTACGAACTTCACGGACGACCTTTATCTTTCCTCTCTTATCGTTCTCGTCTCTTTCTCACTGTTTCTCCTCTTCTCTCGTCATTTTCTTCATCTGCTGGTAGTCTCAAAGATCGAATGAATTCCACGACACGCTCGAACCTCTTTCCTCATTCCCTTCTTCTTTTTCCTTTCTCGAGAAAAGTCTTTTATCTTTCTTTCCCAGGACATTGTACCCTGGCAGGTTTCTTTGACATTGGCGACATGAGGCCTCTTTCTGCCGAAACAATTCTACTGAGCTGGATTTCTCGCATACCGTTTTCTCTTTCTTGTTTGTCTCTCTTGCTCTCTTTCTTTCTCGCGTATAGCCCACGCATTATAATAGCGGCACTTTAAAGGGACGGACGATGAATAGGGTGCGTATAGAAGCTTCTAGCACCTGCGAACCATTATAATGAGAGAGAGAGAGAGAGAGAGAGAGAGAGAAAGGGAGGCCAGTATAGCCTTTTTCTTTTCTTTTTTTCTTTAAATAATACGTAATGGGCTCTAATAATTAGTCGGAGAACATCGGCAGGGTGTGTAAAACTAATGCCAGCGTAGTGGAAGGGCTGCGGGCCAGAAATCATTTACATGACCGCTCATTTGTTCCCTTTCTCTTCTTTTTAATTGCCCTCACCCTTTCTCCTCTCTTCTCAAGATACCACTCTACGATCCCACAGTTATTATTATCTCTACGCTCACCGACTACTAATGATCAGACTTGATCTGAGTCTATCCTTTGAGATTCTCAAAAATGTATTGTAAGTCATCGCTCGAGTGATTTAAAATATTTATTGTCTTTATATGGGTATACATATATCATCGAATAACGAACGCGTTAATTAGGGTTAATTAATTTACTTTTACTCACGTTTTTCTTTCGCGAGTTTTCAAAGTTAACCGATTCGAAAGAACAAACGACCTTGACCATCTCTTCTTTCCGTCAACGTATTCGCCTTCGAGGAAATTAAATATCGCTTTTTACTATAATTATGGCAGAATCACATCCTCGAAATATACCACGGCGGGGTGCCGAGTCAGTATGGCAGTTAAATAAATTTCGCCATAGCTCGCTCCGTTGGTACCCTCCGAGAGAATCGAGACAACGAGCCTCGGAGTCATCGTCTTCAACGTTTTCAGGTCATTGTGAGACCCTCTCGTAAAAGTCAAAGCACGACGATGATACGCCTATAAACTCGAATTTTATCTCGTTATTGTCTCCGAAATGGCATATCGATATATACGATATCGACTGATAAAATAACTTGGTAATTGAGAGAACGATTTTATTCGGTGGTCCGATCTTTTCGAATAATAGTCCTTTTATCTACATTGTTTCATAATCAAGTAGTGCTTTTAATGTTATTGAAAAACTTTACCGGGAACATTTTTTCGTGCCATTGTGTATTTATTCCTTTTTCATTTTTCGAATAAAAGGTGTGCAGTAACGTTAAAGAGACGAGAGGAGGCATTTCGTATGGCTAAGAATTATTGCCCCGTTCCACGTAGGTCTGTACATACGAGTAATTTCTCGTTTGCCAAACCGTAAATCAGTGGAAGAGAGAAGGGGCAAGGGGGACAGGGGACCTCGCTCTGATCTTGATTTAACCCTCCTATAGAGTTTGCGTCGACTGCACGCTCAAGATGTCGGGCCAAAGCGGATGTAGCTTTATTAAAGCGATGTAATCGATTTTCATCGCGTTTATCTTTATTGCTGCGAATGCTTCAGTGTCGCTATCAAAAAGATAAGCGTACAAATAAATGTCGAGCATTTATTTAAAAAGAATTTTCATTGAATGAACTATCAGCAGGCTGTTATACCGTAATACCGGATCTCATTATCCTTTGAAAGCATTCTACCTCTTGTCGTCGAGATACCTTGCACCGGAGAAGTAGCTCCGGTAATAGGCGGGGTGCGGGGTGGGGGGCTGGGGGTCAGGCAGGAGGGAAACTTATACGCAAAATTATAAGCGGAAAATTATATTAATATATAATTTTTTCTCCCCCGTAATATTTCTTTTTCGTTTAACGACACAATGTTGTACGTGTCAAGGATAAAGGCAAAGTCGCGAAATTACGAGCACGTTCGTTGGTGCAGCTACAAGCCGAAATGAAACAATTAAAATCCGTTGTAGAGGCTGCTCGAGGAGGGACTTGAACGCCGTAGGGGAGTTAATTGCATTTCCCTCGCGTTAACGTCAGAAAAAGATACCGTCCGACTTAATTCGGCACATACGCAGTACCTACCGAGCTCGCCCTGGAGCGAGAAGGACAGATGGATGAACGAACAGACAGAGAAAGGGGTGGAAATAGGACGGGCGTAATCGCAGCACAGAAATCATTCGTCCACCGATTTATTACTTTTAATTAGTATTAAATTCAATCCGGCCGGTTCTCGCTGTAGGTGGCACGTTTACATCATGTAATTTGTGTCTTCCGTTATGGTCATTTTCTTGTGGCGTGCCCACGCATTATCGAGATGGCCGCGGCTCCTCGCCTCTGGAGTCCATTATATCGGCGTTGGTTAAAACTAAAAAGAAAGGATGCGTGTATACGTTCTTCGGAAAAAAGAAGCTAATTGTAAAACGAGAGAGAGAAAGACAGAATGAAAGAGAAAGAGGAAGATAATTTTGGAAAAGAATGTGAATCGATTGAAAACTTGTGAAACGATGTGAATCGATATAAAACGCTTGAACACAAAAATTTATATATTAACATTATATTTTTGCTTCGTTATTATTGTTATTGTTATTTTTACTTTCTTTTGTTTTGTTTTTCTTTTTTTTCTTTATTTAAATACTAAACGCATTATTTTCTTTTTTTTTTATTCTATTATGTTATATCGTTAAATAATTCCCACGAAATTGTTCGGGCACACGTGACATAATTTCGAGTCGATAATATCGACGCTTTGCTTTACACGTTGAAAACGTGATTTGGTAACTGGTAATTATCGGCGAAATTGGGACTGAAGCGGTTAATGAAACGTAACGATATCGATGACGCGAATCTAGTTCGTATCATTAACACGTTCGTAATCCATCTCAGAGGATGTATGATCGTTTGTAGAAACGTTCTTATGCACGGATCGTTATTTAAACGCCTATCAAAACGTCCAACTAGAATACTCTGAGCATAAGCTGGTTTCATGGACCGTTCGTTTCCACCGTGTCTACGTATCCTCATAGCCCTACGCAAAGCGAGAGGATTACGCATCTCGATTCCTTGCTTGGGTATCGTATCACGATTCTCTAGTATCCTCTCACGATAGAAGATTACGTTTCGCTAGCTTATCTTACTACTAGATAACACGAACTTTCTCAGCTTTGTCTAATACCATTAATGCCGCCTTTGATGGTTTATGAAATATATCTCAAAGGTAACGACATCATTTTGAATTGCTTTCTAAACACTTTGATCGATTAATTGAATCTTGAATTTTTCAATGTCGATAGGACATTGAAAATTTTATCATTTCCCTTTTTTGCCTTCCTTAAGCTTCTTTCAATATTCATTCATTAGGCAGACATCGAAAAGACTGAAAGAGAAGAAAAGAAAAAAAGAAAAAAAGAAAAAGAAAAAGAAAAAGAAGAAGAAGAAGAAGGAGAGAGCGTGCGAGAGAAGAAAGAAGAAGAAAAAAAAAAAGAAAAGAAAAGCAGGAGAATGCGCGTGTAGTGCACATGCGACGGGAGCTTAAATCTGATTTAAGTCACATATCGTGTCGCAGTGTTTATGCCGAAAAAAGACAAGATGCCTCCCGTGAGCTACCTTAAATTTACATCAAACTATACCTACGCTTTAATTCTTGAATGCTTCGTCTTCCCTCCCCTTTCTTTCTATTTCGCTTCTTGCATTGCATCGTTCTCTTTCTTTTTCTTTCTCTTTTTCTCTCTCTCTCTCTCTCTCTCTCTCTCTCTCTCACTCGAACTCCCTTTTTTTTCCTTTTCTGAACGAGCGAGCAAGCACCGGTCCGCGGGCATTGGGCCATTCCGGGCCTACCCGTATCTCGCCTTTTAATCTTATTACGGACCCAGGACGGAAGATATGCCCGAGACGTATCATTTTCGCCTTCCCTAATTTATCACTTTCCATAAAGTGCGCGGCCTCTAACCGCGCGGATTTTGTAACGCGGATGATAAATCGTTCACGACCGAACGAGACCGGTTCAGCATTAAGGAAAATGGGTGAGAGAGAAAAAGAGAGAGAGAGAGAGAGAGAGAGAGAGAGGAATGGGGAAGTCCGGAAACAAAGAGGAGGATATAGATATATATATATATATATATATAAAATAAAGTAACTTTATAAAATCCAAAAATGGGATAACGAGCAACATGCTGCAAAATTTCTAAAGTCTCCTGTCGACGTTTCAAAGCTGATTAAATATCATAAACGAGGGATGATCATGTATAAATGATTATGATAAAATTTTACGATGAATTATTTCGAGATTTTTTTCTTTAACAATGTCAAAAGTTTTGCGTTCCAAAAGCAATATATTTTTAATAGATGTAACATTGTAAAAGGAGAAAATATTGAAAACAAAGATAATATAATCGATATATTTTCTCTAATGTCGAAGAAAGTTTAAAATTTGTATAGAATTGTCGTTTAGGACGATCCAGTTGGAATAACTTCTAAAAATGAAGTTCTGCCTTCGTTGCCGCGAATCTAAGGAGATATTTGATCATTCTCGTAAATAATTGGTCGATCCTATACGAGGCTTCTATCGTTCAATATCGGCACCAACAGGATTTTCCCAGGCTGATCCCGAAGGTAAAGGAAATATAGACGTAGTGGCACGTATCCTGCCTATAGGAGTACCGAACAGGGCAAGGTGAGAAGGTGGGTAGGAGGCGGGGGGTGAAGGCGTTCGGTCGACGCAAGGCAAGGCGTCAGGCTTAAGGCCTTAAAGCCCGTGCAAAAAGGTCGTAAAACAAAGGAAGGCCCTATTTAATAAGATTACCGCGTCTCGAGGAGATTGTGTTGCCCGACTCTCGAGTATCGGATAACGTAAGCTACCTAAGGGGCAGCGTTGTGCGAAGACGCAGAGAAGCGAAGAGAGAGAGAGAGAGAGAGAGAGAGAGAGAGATGGATTGACAGAAAAGAAGATAGTAAAGAAACGAAAGGAAGAAAAAATGAAAAAAAAAGAAAAGAAGTCTTAGAGACGATAACGTCGTCGATGCTCGTTGAATTTTTATTCATCACTTCTCGTACACTCTCGATAATACCTTCCCGATTAAATTTCACGACTTTTCGCTCTTTTCTCTACTTCGTATGAGTACTTAAAGATAGAAAAAAAAAAAAAAAGGAAAAAAAAATATCACGAAAGATTAGGTTACGCGGTGATAGAAGAAAAACATTAGCTTAGACGTTTACAAAGAAATGATTCATAACGAGAATGAACTAATCGCGATGTAGGTGTATCCAATTTTTTTTTCGAAATACTTCTCAACATCGTATATCTTTAATGAATTATCTTACTCATTTAAGAAGAATAAATACGTTCGGACATTTAGATATATGCAACTTGAAACAAATTGATTTTATTATATCGAATAATTCAATCATTATTATTAGAAAACGAAGAAATATTCTAATAATCTATTTGTTATAATGTTTTTCAAATTCATCGAAACCGTGAAACTTCTATCTAGTTCCTTTTTTTTTTTTCTTTCTTTCTTTCCTTTTTATTATTATTATTATTATTTTTTTCTTTTCTTTCTTTCTTTCTTTCTTTTTTCTCAAAGAAAGATTTATCTGCAATGGAATGAACCTGAGACTTCCGGATACAAATTCGTTCGTTCATTTGTTCGTCCGAGCGAAACGCCAAGAGGCAACTATGGGACTCGTTCTTCCTCGCTTTTATATCTTCTGACGTTGACACGATCGTCGGGAGACGAAGACGTTAACGGCCGTAAGCTCGCCCGAACGGAGACTCGAATACTCTCTCTTCTATCTCTTTTTCTCTTCTTTTCCGTCCGTTATGACTCGTGCTCGCGCTCACTCGTCGAACTGGCAGACTTTTTTACTGTTGTTAACGTCTTTTCGGATGGTCATCGAGCGGCCGTCACGCGTCGACGCCTCTGCCAGCAGCGTTTTGTCGCTTGATGAGGACGACGAAAGATCTTCATCGTGTTTCTTCGCCTTGTCGGTAATTATGTCAACGAGACGTGCGATTTATCGCACCAACTATTCACAAAACGGTATTACGTTTTTAGTCGGAAAACTTTTATTCTTTGTATAAGTGTATAAGGAATCGGTATTAAAGAAACGAGAGAGAAAGAGAGAGAAAGAGAGAAAAGAGCTAGATCAGATCAATGAACCCTATTGTAGTTTTTTGTTTTTATTTTAATTTAATCTAACATCAAAAAATTTTCACGAAGCACAGATTTTCTATATTATTTAATAAATATCTTTACTTGTTTGTATTGCCACTTTCATATGTTACGATAACGAGCAACCGATAACGGAAATTACACAGCTGTGCATTACTATCGCGTGATAGCTAAGTGGGGAATTTGGATACGATTAGCCACGATTAGGAGATACGACATATGTTGTCTATATCGCTGTATAGGCTCATACCTATATTTACAGAATGCTGGATTAATACTGTCAATATGAAATGTTTCCTTTGTTGTTAATACAATATTTATACAAAAATTATATCTTTTCGAACGTGAAATAAAGTTTCTTTTTAGATGAGAATTTGTATATCATAGTAATTTTAAAGTATACGAAAGAGAAATAGATAGATAAAGAGAGAGAGAAAAAGAGAGAGAGAGAGAGAGAGAGAGAGAGAGAGAGATAGAATTTATACAAATTCCTCTTCGCAAAGAAAAATTCGAATACGTCCAGACGTGACTGCGTAACGAATAGGATTAAGATCCATCGAGAAAGGTCTTGCTTCTCGGCCGTGGGTAGGGGGTGGGGGATGAGAAGTACGAGAGAGTATCGAGTTTCCACGCGGATCGGAGCAGGCGGCTGCGCGTAATTACCGGAGAAAAGATTCGCTCGGTATCACTTAGCCGGCTTCTCCCGAACGATCGCGTCTCATTAGCATAACCCTTTGGACAAGGAAAGGGGAAAAGGTTTGGCGAGCTGTTCGAACGCGCTTTGAAATCGAAATACGGCCGACGAGCTTGATAATCCTCGAAGAAGGATGAAAGAAAGAAAAGGAAAGAGGAAGAGAGAGAGAGAGAGAGAGAGAGAGAGAGAGAGAAAGATGAAGGAGAAAGCATGTGTCGGTCGAATTTCGATTATATTGTGAACTGTTCCCGTCTTATCTTCCAACGAAAAAATGAATTTTCTTGCTCGACCTCCGGATGAATGTAAAAGGATGCCACTATCATCGATATTCATGATCGAAATTCTCAAAAGAGGAGACGAATAAACGCAATGAATTCGTCGAGATGGTATGTAGTTATAGAATGAGAAAAGAAGAATGAGAAGGAAGAGAGAAGGGGGATTTAAGAATCGTTTTAAAAACCGTCGCATTCGTCCTTCATGTTGATGAATCGTCCATGGGATGCCATGAGTTCGTGTGTGAATCATCGAGAAATGAAAATTTATGACGGTATATTTATCATCATGGAAAGGACTTCTCGAGAATTCGGTACGTTAGATCGAATCTATCGATGATAATCTTTGAGGTAAGGATGCTTTTTTTTTGTTTTTTCTTTTCTTTCTTTTTTTTTTTTTTTTTTAGACGATCAAAGATATTTTTGCATCTTGTTTTAATACTCGGTTGTATTTTGAAATAATTATAATTATTGTCGTTACAATTACATTAGTTTATTTTTTATCGATTATCGAATATATCGGGAAGCATGAGTTATCCTTCTCCTTCGTCGCGTAATATACGAGTTAATGTACGGTTCTATTTACGTAACGTATGAGAGGCGCGATAATTGGAGAGTCTAATAGTAGTAAGGTAGGAACTGGTCATCAATCGATCGATAGGAAGAGAACGTTTCTAACGTCGCATTCGATCAATCGATTCTGTCTATTGGGAACGGAAGACGCTCTTAGCAAACGCTAAGACAGTATACTCTCTCTCTCTCTCTCTCTCTCTCTCTCTCTCTGTCTCTCTCTCTCTCTCTCTCCCTCTCTGACTCTCTGTCTGTCTCTCTCTCCTCTCTCCTTCGATCTTGCTTTATTGACGACACAATAGGGTAATCGAGTGACGTGCGTAGCGATACTGATCGATAACATCGAATTCGAAGAATTGAATTCACTAACGTTTATCTTCGAGGATATCACGAAGAAATTTATATTATCTCTTCTTGGTTATTTTTATATAAACAACATTGTACCTGGAGGAATATTTGTAAAATTAATATGCAAATATACCGTTATTAATAATATCTTAAGGATCTTATCCTTCCTCCAATAGGACAAGGAGAATGAACGAGAATGCATTAACTGGAGTCAGTGATGCACTAAAAGCGAGTAATCTTGATAGGCTCGCGAGTAGCAAGACCAAGGAGACGTTCCACGATACAAGATTATCCGCCAAGGAGGAATCTGCCGGCAGGAATTATCGTCCTCTAATTACGTAATACCATCGGTACTAGTATGCGTGCGCGCACATGCATTCATAGCTACGTATATCATATGTACATAGACAGAGGTCGATGGTGGTGCAACGTAGCGCGAGTGCGCGCGACGTGGATGCGGCATATTGAATGGACCTCAAACCTCGGTATGCCATCTAGACTGGCATGACCCAAGGATCAGAATTGCGTGTAAATCGGTCCTCTCCACTTCCAGTCCTAGACTCCACGCTTGGTATTTCCTACCGTCCCTACCGTCTTAGGAATTCTCTAATTGCAACGTTTCCACTTCTTTGGAGTACCGATTTGGTTCTTACAAAATCTTAGTTTGCTTATAGCTAATGTTTATCAAATAAATTAGAAAAGAGAATTTGCAAATTCAAATATTTTCAAATTTGATTCAGTTTAAAATATTGATGTTAGAATAATTAAATAAATATGTGAATGAAATTACATTTATCCAATAATATAGTTTAATCTTCAAAACGTAAGTATTCGAAGCGACGAGTATCGGTAAGAACTGAAGATTAAAGATTCTCACCGGTTCTCCTTGGCCTGACCCGTATCAAATCCGATACAACCTGCTTCCATCGAATAGAGCGATATTCAAGCGACGCGAAAGGTTCTCTAAGTATCGGTAAAGGACGGATGGCTCGGCATGTGAGACAAGCAGGATACACCTTCGGCAACGGGGAGCTCGCTTTGAGTAGTGCCGTGTCTAAGTTGTATCCTATAATTCTTCTTCGCAGAGCCTTAAACCATTCTATTTTCTATCCGATAATTGATCTAATCGCAAATCTACATCTTGATATATATATATATATATATAATTCTCATAATTTTAATCTATGTTATTGTGTTCTCTTTTAATTATTAAATGTATGTAATTATATAAATAGAATATATATATATATATATTTCTTTATTTATTTATTTGATCGTTTATTTTTAATTATACGTATACAATGCTGTCCGTGAACATTTCTTTATTAATTTATACGTAGATATGTAAATATATACGATTTTTTCACTGTAGTAATTATTTGCGTTTCACACGTTGAATTTATATCTATATAAATTTCTTTTTTATCGCTGCATTGCACAAAAGTCATGGATAAAATTTTTCTTAAAAAAAATATACCTTGAAAATTTCTAAACATTTGATAATAAATTCTATCTTTTGTGTCTTGTCACGATCGAAAACCATTGAATAGGTAGATGCATACGCACCTGTCTAGAACTCTTAAGATTCCCAAGATCATCGTCCGTCTCATCTCGATCGAAGCCGACGATGAAAGAAGTCGGGAAAGAGGACGTGGCATCTACCTATCAACACGTTCGTCGGCATCGCCTTCTCCTTTTGCGTCTCTCGACGTAACATACTTCATAATAAATCCGTCCTGCCGTGCATAGCCACGATGTCTCAGCGAAACAACGTTTCAAGATGGACGTCGAAGGGCTCGATCGATTAAACGATTACGATTACGGAGCGAGACGAATTAAGGGACCGTTCGTTAATAAGCCTCGCTTATTCGCGGATCGTTCAGAATGCAATCAACGCTTGCCAATCAGACACGAAATTCGTGTAAAATCGTAATGCGCGGAACATGGCAAAAAACGCGATCGACGTCCATGATATTGGCTCGTCTGTTATACGCTGATCCATCGGTAGTACCGAGCTAACGCAGAAGCCCGAATCGATGATCCTGCCCCGTGAATCCTGGATGGGTCCGCCTGGAAATGCATGGTCATGCTCGATAACGTCCGCTTGGTAGCTTGATGAAACGCTAATACGAAGTAAGTAGCTGGTGTACCCAGAAGGCTGTAACGGAGCGTCGATCGTGCTCTCTGATTCATTGTAACAACCTAGCACGTTTATATCGCTAATCTCCCTCTAGAGAGAGAGAAAGAGAGAGAGAGAGAGAGAGAGAGAATGCTTGATAACTAACTATTTTTCGCATGGCCACTTCAACAAATCTTATCGTGCGATTTCTTATCATAAATATTATAATATAAACGATGGATCATTTCTCTTTTTCTTGAATTTTCCCGAATTAAGATTTGTTCCATTAAAGAAAATATGATATTTGTCTTATCTAATGTCTAATCTAACAATGTTAATATTTCGAACGTCATTTTGAATTCACTATTCCATCAATTTTTCTCGTCAACGATCTCTCTTTGGAATTTCGTTGGAACGCGTGAGAACGAGTCCGAGTAAGATAGTCGAGTAAGCTATTTAAAAAATCCTATCTAATAGTTTCTCTGGTACACGCCTCGAACTTGCGCAAAATGGTCTCACGCTTCCTCTACGGATCTCGCTTCTCTTCCATCAGTCTGAGCGTTCTAGTAAAGAGCGAATTTCTCGTTAAGCGTTCACCGTGCTTACCGTCGAACGCGAAGGCACGCGCACACCTATACTTAAGCGACAATTTCATCTCGATTTTCTGGCGATCGTTAAACCATCGTTAAACTTTTAATTTCATCAGATGCACGCTTGTAAATCGGTACTTACATTAGCCGAGCGTGTTGATTATCCTTTTCAACTTATTTCCAGGCTATATACGAGTACCTATATATTGCTCGATTAATGCTCGATTATTACAACTAATTTTCCATTTTCATTTTTTCTTAATATCTTGGCGCTAACGAAACATGGATTCTCGCGAAGAGAAAATCATTCAAGTCCATCGGGTTGAATTTCAATTTTTCATGAAATTTCTAAGCCGTACGAAGCAAGAGATAGAGAGACAGAGAGAGAAAGAGAGAGAGAGAGAGAGAGAGAGAGAGAGAGAGAGAACAACCGAACGAGCGCAAGCTGATTACCTCGGATTTATTGAATTCACGAGGATGAGAGGTCCGACCGGTTCGCCGAGATCGTCGTGGGTGAGGGTTGGTAGGTATCGTGTTTACGCGTAATCGAGGGAACGCTCGGACGTGAGCGAGCAGAAACTCGTATTCTCGTTGAGATATACAAAGTCGCTCCGCTCCTCATCCTCGGTCCTTTGCACGATGCAGATCGCGGTAATAAGTAATCTCCCTTTCGAAACGTGCATTCTCGAGAAGAAAATACTTACCGGATGCTGCATGTTCTCGTGCCATAAAGGACACTCCTAGCGGATGGTTTACGTGTATTGCTCTTGGTACATCGTGATTCGCTAGTATACTCAAATAAATCCTGACGTTTTCTATCGTTGAATAGATCGGGACCTTTTAAGCCATGGGGAGATGAATTTACAAAAAAAGAAAAAAAAAAAAAAGAAAAAAAGAGAGAGAGGGAAATAAAAAAACAGAAAAAGAAATAACATACGCTTTTTCCTTACTTTCTATTAGTCGCATAACGAAGAGGACGGGGTGTCGCAACAAACGACGAGGGTGAACTGAGTTTCTATCGAAAAGTAAATATTTGTTTTCGATAAAGAATCGACATCGGGTATGGTTTAATAATTTAAAAGGTTTCTCACAACGATATGGGAGCATAATCGCCAACGGGGCGTCGACATCCGTCTTCGTTCGAGCGTGTACGAACGGGGCAAAAGAACGAACGGCATGTGCCATTGCAAGAACCTACCCCAATCTGTGATTTTTACGGCTCATCGGGGGTTACGGCGCATGGAGTACCCTGCCAACGTGGATAGAGACATTTGTTAACGTGGATATCGTAGACGAGTCGCGTATTGCACCCTCTCAGCCCCTCCTCCTTTCACTCTATCTCACCCCTTGTCGTTCGTTCGCCAAGTGGTCTCACTTGCCGGACCCTCTTGATTTATTATCCCGATTGTCATTACTGTAAAGCTCGGTATAGTGCCAAATGTGGTCCGAGCTGCGTCTGCATTAACATGTTACCCGTCCCGTGCAAACAAACTTTTGTCAGGATTACGGGCTGCTGACTTTGAAACATCGTTGACGCGTACGATCACGTCGACGAGAACCGGAAGAGCTATCTCCGTTCACGTGGAGTCAATCGTTCGCTCGGATTTTTCTGACAAATGGCACAGGTCGTGGAAACGGACCGAGGATAAGGGAAAACAAAATGAAAGAGGAAAAGAAATAGAGAAAAAGAAAGAGAGAGAGAGAGAGAGAGAGAGAGAAAAAAGGAAATTTCTATCGTGAGCTTGGCCTTTGTGACGTTTTAACAAATCCCTTTTCTACCAATTGCCTTTGTTGCGAATAATAATAGAACGCTGCATAAAATTAACGGTTCTCCGATACGGAATTAATATCAATGGAATGAAAGTCGGAGAACGATAAACGGATTTCAAACTAGAAATGTTGAAAAGGTAGAGAATAAATTAAAATCGCAGAAAAATATGAGGTATTCTATAAACTCAAAGATTGATGGTACGCTAGTTGGATTCGAAGGAGCAGGCAAATAACTTCCTCTTAAAGACAGGAAGAAAACGTAATCTCTTCGACGGTAGAAAGATTTGCTCGTAGGAGGTAGTAGCCGTGTAAGAGGATGAAAGTGCTAATAAGTTGTACTTCTACAGTACGATATGATCGTTGGCTTAGCTTGTAATTCCTCTTGAGTCCTTGGAGATTTGAAGAAAAACTTACTTGAGCATGATACTGCATCAAAAGCAAAGGTCAATGAATGAACGTGATTTTATTATTGAAACAATTTTTTCAAAAGAATTCTCTTTTTATTTTAATCTAAATATTTCAAATTATTTTTAAAATACTTTAGTACAATTAACACGCTATTTTAAACATATTGCATGTGTATTCATTTTAAATACTTGAGTATAAAAATAATAATCAAGAGATTTTCGAGCATTCATAAAATTTAATCAAAGCTATAATAATTACAGTAAGGGAAATAGAAATGAATGGATATAAAACTGAAAGAACAAAAATATATGTTATATGACGATGTCGGTGTAGATTAGGCATTATGAAATTCAACGTTCACAGTATATTATGTATATCTCTGACGAAAAGATAAGTTTATCTTAAAAATAACTAAGCTAAAAGCTTCTCTTATCATAGAAAGCAGAAACTGTTATAAGCAGAGATTTTATGATTATATGGATGCGTTGATGAATTGCAATTTTATGATAGAAAATAGTGTCGAGTCAGTGGATTTAGATGATGATTTGTCAGAAAATTCATGAAAGATGCAAAAAAATCATTAATTAGGTAGCTTGTGCTCCAATAAAATCACAAAGAATACAAAAGTTAATAATCTCCACGTTTTTTTACGTGTTAATAATTTAATAATTATATATATATATATATATATATATATATATATATATATTTCTATGCTTACGAAATGACAATCCTTTCAATGTCTTCATAATCTCCAAAGCTCTGAAAAGATAAAAGATTACAGTAGCAAAATGCATCGATTTAATTTTATTAACGTGACTTCCAGTTCGATATTTTATCATAGTATAAAATAAAATATGTAGATTACGATACTCGATATTAAATACATAGATTACAATTTCTTGTGCAGGTTTACACAGCGCATGACCTGAAGCAGGTCGCTTTTCCTCTGCATGCATATATATATATATATATATATATATATATATATATATATATACATTCCTTTGCATGTGTGTGTATATATATATATATATATATAATATGTACACCATTTGCGTGTCTTCTCACACGCTAATTATTTATACGAACGAGAAAGTTAATACGCATGCACGTCTTTACGTTATACAGGGTGGTCTAGTGTTACAAATAAAATATAAATTCTTTTGTATTACGATAATTTATTAAAAAGCTAACAATATTTATTTGTAAAATTATATCGTTCAATGTAGAAAGGATTCAAGTCAATAATTATAACAATTTTGTTAAGAACTGTTCATAATAATTTACATAGACCACCATATATATTTATTTTACTGAATGGCCGACAAGGGATCCCTTTTACTTCGTAATGATTAATAGATCTACGGTTCGTATTACGTTGCTAAAAATACGATCGGCTTGTTTCCATTCCAACCGACGACGGTACTTTACTCGAAAGAGAAGTCTTTTATGGTGTTCTTCGTTTATTTTCACCGAATCGTCGTGCCTTACGAATACACTAATCCAACGATGCTTCCTGGAGTTAGGAAAAGCGTAAATATGGAGGAACGAACGAGCTCGTTTAAACGAACGGTGTCTTTCAGAATTTTCGAAAGTTTTCGCGCTTTTCATTTCACCAAATGATTCACCAACGAAAATGTAAAACTTTAAAGGTCTACGTCGATTTTCTATGCTTTCTACTTTGCCTCTCTTTCTCACCTTTTTACATATGAATAGAGTAAAATAAAACCCGTCTAGTTTTAGAGATGAATGGAATAGGTAGAAAAAAAAAGAAAAAGAAAAAAAAAAAAAAAAAGAAAAGAAATTTATGGTAGGACGAAGCTTCGATGGTGCGTCTCCATTTTGATGTTTCAACGAGAATCAACGTTTTGGTAAAGAGCTCTCGTCTATCCTCGTTCTCGCGCTTAGATAAACGCCATTCACGGATGACTTATTTCACTCGCATTAATCGAAAATTCCACTAACGATAGCAACGCATTTGCATTACCTATCGAGACTTTTCAAATCTATTGGCGGGAGAGCGTTCGGACTATTTTTTTTACATATTCATGAGAAGTCGAAAGTTTTGGTATCGTCGCAAAAGTCGCTTCATAAAAGTTAGTTTCGACGTTAAAATGAACGACGTTTGTTTTGCCGATCAATGGAGTGGCAAAATTCCTAACATTTTGTTGCAAAAAGTTTCATTGATATTATTTCATTTTGTTTGAAATAATCAGATATAAAGAAAATGGATATATTGATAAGTTACAAAGAAGAATAGATATAAATTTGTTATAGAAACATTAGCGAATCTTACTAAGAATGGAATCCGCCGTTTAGAAATCCGATTAGAAATCTTAAAGGTATATATATATATATATATATATATATATATATGCTATTGGTTATACTATTGTAAAGATAAAATAGTAAATCTTCAACACGATCGTCGAAAGCATGTAACGAAAAGAGTTAAAAGGCTTTTCAAGCTTCTTAAAAAAGAGAATTGTACAATCTCTTATACACTTCGAAAAATTTTCGTTCTGTTCGCGTGCAGCATTTGTAACGGTACAGAGAGCCAATTAGAGATACTTTGCGATACGGCTAAGGAAGGTATTCTTTATGTCTGCTAGAGGAGCACGAGTGTCGTGTACACCTACGTGTAACGCAATCCGTTTCAGAATATCGAGGAGCAGAATGAAAGAAAATACGAAGGGAAAGTGTTAAATAAATTTACATTCTCATTTTTTTTATTCAAACTATATAGATATAGTTGTATAATCTATTACATGCACGTGTGCCATAAGAAGGAACGTGTGGATTGTCAGGAAGTATTTCGTGAAAATTGTATCTTTTTAATTTCTCTCCATTTTCTTTTTTTTTTTTTTCTTTTTTTCTTTTTTTCCCCAAAAGATTTCATATCCTAATATAATCTCAATTGAAAATAAAAAATAATAGCAAATTCTAATTGAAATGTAATGCGAAGAAGAATATAATGATGAGAATGGTCAACGTAATGTTTTTACTCAATTACCATAACTGTCCATAATTAAACGAAATGTTCTCCCAACGTAAAAGGGGAGTGGTTGATTCCCCATCTTTATACGCGTATCCAAGGAGTATTACACATTGGAGCATGTTCACAGGCGCAAGATCAGTGTTTGCGAAAAGGGGACCAGGGGAAAATGTCCCTAGGCTACGATAAACCGATGTCTTGCCGGCGCACTTGGTAACAACGCCCAGCAGGACAATAAACACCTAGTGTGAATATACACGATTGGACAATGTTTTACGTTCTTCGTAATATTCGTCCTTGAAAAGTTCAGATGTTCTTTGAAAATACATTTTACGCCTATCGAAAAGTAATATCATTTTATCAAATTTATTTGATCACTATCTTAATTTATACAAATTATTTTTTCTTCCAACGTTTCGAAATACCAAGTTGCAAAGATGTTCGATCGAATTAGAACAGATAAATTGATACGAAGTAAAAAGAGATTACCGTATTAACAAGATGTAAACGAAGTCATATTTTCTTCCAATCATTAACGAAAAGGAACGATGCTGTTTTAATAGGGTCTTTAGCAGCGATTTAATAGCATCTCTTCGAGAGTAATGATGAAGTAACAGCAGGTAGGTTGGCATAGTAAGGGTTTACGAACGAAATGTCGTCGAATGAATTTAAAAAATAAAAAAAGAAATCCCAGATAAATCTGCAATCCTAATTATTCCCTTAAATTAATGTTAGGAAATGTAGAATATTATTTATTTATTTTTATCACCCGAAGCGAAACGAAACGGTCGCATGTTAATGTGTACTTTTTATGTTGTGAAAATGTTACATATCTCGTAATGTTTCTTTAAATAATGATACTGAATTATGCTTTAACAATATTACCTCGTTTTTTCTTTGTTTTCATCGTTCAACCGTGTGTCTCGTTAGTTTAATGTAGAGTCAATTATTTATATGGACAAGTCGGTTTATCCACTCTTTCGCGATCTATTATCATCCCGGAAATAATTTGAATGTAATTACATATAACTTAAAATATCACACGTTTCACGATCTATTTATCCATTTTAATGATTACCTGCACACCTCGTGATGTCTTCTTAACACTGTATTAGTGTCTACTACTTATTATAATTGATCTTCTCCGTGCTTCGACTTATATACTCGATATTATCAACAAGATCATGTAATTAAAGCGATCCACGAATCAGAATCATTATCGTTTTACTATATTGGCTTTCGATCGAATTCCGATGCACATATTGCTCGTTCGTTCGGTCTTCGTAATAATAAATGTTGCTCAAACTTCATTTCGCCGATTGTACAATTTATATCTTTCATGGTTATTAGATATGATCTTATTAAAAAATAAAGGAATTTGTAAAAAATTTTTATTTTCTACATCCGAATTTTTTATTCGGATAATTGATATTAATAATTGACGTTTTTCCAAAATTTTTGATAAAATAAATAATAGAAAGATATGAATAACAAATGCATTAATACCAAATATTTATCCTATTAATGGATCGTCAAAAATCCACGAACATAGAATTTTATTTCGATCAAAGAAAAATATATATTGATTTGTGATAAATTAAACAAGGTATCATATTTTATCCATATGATATATAAAACTCGTAAGTCAAGGTCATATAATCTTAACGGTGTTGGCAGTTCAATACATATATAAATAATTTATGCATTTAACATGCAGATTTCATTCAATCGATACGTTTTATTATTGCAACATATATTTTATCGAACGAATTAATACAAGTATCAAATATATATATATATATATATACAAATTTTACCATTATGAAAAAACATCAAATGATAAACTTATTCACAAAACATTCCCTTTTATTTTCAAACTCATTTTATTTAAAATTCATCATACTAAATTTTTCATATCACGAGATTAGATGCTGCGATATCATTACCATATAATACGATCATATTTCAACGTAACATCTGCTCCTATGTATCGTTACGTCATTACACCAAAGTTATGTTATTTCAATGAAAATTACATTCCGTAAGACCATTAACGTATTCGTAAAAAAGAAAAAAAGAAAAATTACATTTCTTTTTTATGTAAAATATTTCTACGCGATAAAGTCACTGAGGCAATAGTAGTTCATTTTTCAAGACGTAGTCTTCAATCGAGGAGGCCTATTTAAACGTGTCCACGTGCACTTAGATTGTGCAGCATCTTCCTCTTAGGGTTTCGTTCTCTCTCTCCCTCCCTCTCTTTTTTCCTTTCTTTCTTTCTTTCTTTCACATCTTTTTTCTCTCATTCGTTCTTCCTTCTCTCGCTTCGCACGCATGCACAAACGAAGGAACGAAGGAACGAATGCAGTGAGTACGCGTTCCTCTTCTCTTCTCTCTCTCTCTCTCTCTCTCTCTCTCTCTCTCTCTCACTCCCATGTTTTCTCTTTCTCGATTCAGAGAGCCGCGGTCGAATCGGCGAATGGTAAAATGGCTGAATTGCGACTTCATTAGCCGCGACTTTGCGCTCGCCGTAATTCCACAGCGACCATTCTCGAGGCAGCTCGAAAGAGAAAGAGGCGGAGAGATAAAGAGAACGAAGAAGCAGGAGGAGGAGGAGGAGGAGGAGGAGAAGGAGAAGGAGAAGAAGAAGGAGGAAGGAGAAACCTTTCTATCTCCACCTGCTCCTGTACCTCTACCAACACCACCTCCGCTTTACCACGCGCGCGAGAGTACCGGAGAAGCCTCGAGAAGTGCGTGTGAGTCTCGAAAAAGTGAGCGGAGTATCGGCAAAAGAATGGACCACGTACAAACAGAAAGTAGTAAGGGGGAGAAAGAAAGAGAGAGAGAGAGAGAAAGAGAGAGAGAGAGAGAGAGAGAGACGAAGAGGGGAATCAAAAGAATGAGAGTAAAGAGAATGCCCGAGGATGCTTCTTTTCGCCCCTTAGTCGCTTGGACGAGGTGGTGAACGTCTTTGTATTTCTATATGTTCCTCTCGTACTCACATCTACGTATCTTACATCTACTACTACTACTAGTACTACTACTACTACTACTACTACTACTACTACTACTACTACTACTACTACTACTACTACCACTCTGTCGATGGAGCAGTGCATAGAATGAAAGAAGAAGAAAGAAAGAGAAGAAGAAGATGGAAAGAGAGAATGAGACGAAGGGAAGGGACAGGAATGAAAAGGGAAGAAAAAAATCAACCGTTCTGTAGATTGCACGCCATGGTCGAAGGAGGAGGACGAGAAGGAGAAGAAGGACAAAGAGGAGGAGGTGGAGAAGAAAAAGGAGAAGGAGAAGAAGGAGGAGGAGGAGAAGGAAGACGACGACAACGACGACAACGACGACGGCGACGGCTGGTTACTCCGTCCTACTCCATTTCTTTTCTCTTCCTTCTCTTCTTCTTCTTCTTCTTCTTCCTCTTCTCAACTCTTCGGCCAGGTACAGTGCGTGACGCAAAAACGAAAACTGCCGCGCGAAATCTCCGTATGATGGATTCTCTCGCTGATCGTTTTCTCGCCTGGTTATGAGGGAAGCGACAAAAAGATCACAGGAGAGTCTTATTCGTTCGTTGATTTCGTTGTTAGGCGCCAGCATGCTCCTTTAGAAGAATTTAATGTGACAGGGAACATAAAAAGAAACTAAGACCGAATATAGGCCGTGCCGGAAATATCTTTCTTTCTTTCTTTCTTTCTTTCCTTTTTTTTGGGGATGGGGGGGGGGAGGATTTGAATGACTGCTTCCTAAACTTGAAAAATGTGCTTGAACTTTCATGCTATAAATATGTTCTATTTCTTTTCCTTTTTCCGATTTTTTTTTCTTTTTTTCTTCTTTTTTTTCTTTTTTTTTTTTTTTAAACTTAGGTAATATATCAATTTTTCAAGAGGTTTTACAGCAATTAAGTAAAGCTATTAATTGTTGTTTAAAAATTTTAATATATTCGAATACTACATTTTTAATATTTTATTACGATTTATGCAGTTGAGTAAATTCGAGCTTCGAACTTTATTAGAATCAACTAGAAACGGATAAAAGCGATCTCGAAATAAATCGAATGGAAACTTGGACGATCGGTGAAAATATCTTGGTATTTCCGCCTATTTCTTGTCGTTTCGAGAACGAACAAAGGGAAATTTTTCTTTTACCGAAGTTGTATTGCTGACCGACTATCCTTGAATACATACATAAATGTATATATATATATATATATATATATATATATATATATATATATATATATACAATAGATATACATTCACACATATAGACGTATACGACATGTCGAGGATCGGACAGGAATTCCAGAAGTTCGAGCGAACGCAGAGAGCTCTTTTTGATTATCTCAACTGTACCCAATGCCGGAACGCATGGAAGAGAAGAGCGAGGGAGTCAAAAAAGAAAGAACGAACCGAAGCGGACCACAAGCGGATGGATGGATTGCCATCGAGGGAAAGGAAGAACGAGAACGAGAGGACGACTGACGGACGACGTGGAGTTTGGTGGAAAGGCGAGAAAGGTGGGGAAGGAAAGGAAGAAACAAGGTGTACGCACACCGAGTGCTCCTTGATGGAATAAGAAAGCGTTCCTGGTAAGCAAGCGTTCTTCTCGATCGAGACTATGGACCAGGCTCATTATAACTTTTATGACCGGTCATTTGGTCCGAGCTCTGCGGACGTCGCCGTCGACGTTGCAAAATGTACGCTCCGATCATTCTAATACGTTTCTGGCCAGGAACCTCCCTCTTCGAAAACGTCGAGTACGTAACCGATGAGAGGTAAAACCAAAGGTTAATCAACAAAGGGAAAAGCATTAATATACATACATATGTATTTTAAATGGCACTCCTGAGGTTCAAACGTTCAAGTAGTAAAATCATCTCCATGACAAATGCATCGTACATTTTTCTTTTCCTTTTTTCTTTTTCCTTTTCTTTTATTTATGAAAGATCAAAGGTAATTTCCTGCTTAATACATTCCCAAGTCCGATATGCAATTTGCATCATATATAGCCAATACAGTTAACGCTTAAGAACCAGTTTCGCGTGCTTTAATCGGATTAGAAGTAGCATGCTACAATTATCGTAGAAAAAATGGCAACAGATAAAAAAGCAGATAATGAGAAAGAAGGTAAGAGTAGAAAAGGATAGGGAGTGACCTCGGCGTTTCTTAGATGCTCGGTGAAGCGTAAGAGAGTGAGGTCGTCTCCTCGAGGAAGATGGTAATAACCGTCTAATTTAATAACCCTAACCGAGTGGCGAGCATCGCGCACCCACGTTCACGTTCATTCGCGGAAAATTTCATTCCGATTTGCACGATAGGCAGGAGTCTGCGTTGCTTGCTAGTAGCTTTAAGCGTCACGAAGCGGTAGCTCTACCAAGGCATATAAGATAAAATCCCCCTGTCCTGTTCTCCTTTGCCACCGCCGTGGAATCCGAGGCTAAATTAACCACTACCTTAGACGAAACAATTTCACGTCGCTATTTTCCGCCGTAAATTGACTCGCACCGACTACTCGAGTCGACTACTCGCACCGAGATCCTCTTCTACCGGCCCTACCTTTCTCTCCTCTCCCCTCTACCCGTCCTACCATCCACCATTCCTCGGCAAATCGTGCCGAGGAAGATTACTCGATCTTTTATGCCTCAATTATCATACCGAACCATTATTAAACTTGTGCCGCCGTAACCCTACTGGTCTTGTCTTCTTCTTCTTCTTCTTCTTAAAAACGTTTTGGTAGCAACTTTTCCATGCATCAGATTAAGATAGGATGAATTAATATGTAATAAGGATATTCACGGTATACGATATGTGATATTAAATATATAGAAATAATATTATGCAGTTAATAGTACGATTTTTATATTCACGATGAGATAAAATGTCAGCTCTAGTAAACAAATAAAGAGAAACGCAAGAAGGTAAAATAATTTTTTATTGTTAATAAATATCTTTCGTAAATCTTCTCGACCATATTAATATCGAGAAAAGAATGTCTCTTATATTTTCAAGAGACATTAAATATTTACCAACTTAATTATCGTCCATCAACCGAAGAACCATGTACTCGTGTTAGCGTTCATGTAAATCCGGCAGCACGCCGGGAGAGTACTCTTTACGTAAATCGCGTACTTTAAATTCAACGAGTGGTCGCATTTTTGCAGGAAAAAGCCGCCGGTTATGTTTTCCCCACCGAAGGCGTATCTCGGTTTCTAAGAAACGAAAACTACGATCTCAGTAACTACAACCGATGACAAAATGTCGTCGATCGATACTCAGCGACCAACTTCTCTATTCTCTCACCCTTTTACTTTACGATCTACCCCTCGGGGCTGATAGAGTCTTTTTTGTTTCGTTTTCCTTGTACGCTAGCGTAGCGTCTTATAGTGAGACGGCTAAATCTGAAAGAAAAAGTAAAACGACGAGATCGCTTCTGGTACATGTTCCAGAATCCAAGTCCGTCCTTGCGCGACAAAACATTTGTCCAACTTATTAAACGAGCCCCGGCCGACCGCTTATCGAATTATTACGGATTTTTCCGCAACGCCAGCTTTTCATCGTCTCCTTCGTTTCTTCGTTGAGCTACTACTTCTCCTCCTCCTCCTTCTTCTTCTTCTTTTTCTTCTTACACTTCTTCTTTTTTCTTACTTTTTCCTTTTCCTTTTATTTTTCTCTTCTTTCTTTTTCGTCGACGTTGATTTCCAGGCGGTAGATCGAAACCACCAACTTGTTCTTCTCTCCAAGCTAAGCTTTTTTCTCCCTGTTCTCTAATTCACCCACCTATTTCCTTTATCCCAGCGTCTTCTCCTCGATCAGGAAAAATCGAGAGCATTACTCCGTCAGGCTCGAGAACGAATCGATATTTCTACGTTTTTTTTTTACATCTACGATATACCAACGATACACCTATCTGATATTTTTGTCTCGTAGTGGTTCATGATTTGAAATCATTTTAATATTCATACCTATTTAATTCTTTAATCGAAATATATCTACATCGTTTGTTTTTCTACAAACTAAACTCACGTATATACGAGAGACAAGAATGCGAAGAATGATATCTTTGCTCTCCTGATGTAGAATTTTTATCATTATCATCATCATCATCATCATAATCGTCATCGTCATCATCGACAAACGTTTGCAACGCCTTCCATTCCGGTGAGTCGACGACTTCTCGCAGCAGCCGTCGAGCGTTTCGTGTTTCTTCTTTCCGCATGAGAAAGCAAACACGTAAACGCGCGGTATCATAACATACACGCTACGGCTCTGTAGAGCGACTTGCAGAAGAGAAAGTAAGTGAGAGAGAGAGAGAGAGAGAGAGAGAGAGAGAGAGAGAAGGAAGACGAAGAAGAAAAAGAAGAAAGTAGAAGAAGAAAAAGGAGAACGTTACTTTACGAAAGCATTTCTCGGAGTCTCCCTTTCATTTCGAGAGGATGACGCGCCGACGTGTCTGTCGAGCTTTCAGAAAAGTCTGTTATTTTTAAGACCGTCCCAGTCGACGATGTACGGCTCGATATTTGCCAACCGTGTTTACCGGGTGCCCTTAATCTGTCGCGTTTCTTCTTTCCTTACTCGTTTCGCCGATCGAAGACGTTTACAGGTGCCACGACTTTTCGAGTAGACTGCAACGTCGCTTCTATCTACTTAGAAGACCTTCGCACCCCCATCTCTTCTCTTTCTTTCGTTCGTTCGTTCGTTCGTTCTTTCTCTCTCTCTCTCTCTCTCTCTCTCTCTCTCCCTCTGTCTCTTCCTCTCTTTCTCTTTCTCTCTTTATCTCTTTATCTCTTTCTCTCTTTCTCTCTATATATCTATCTATCTCTATTTCCCTTTCTATCTCTTGGATAAACTCAAGAAATTCCTAGACGCTTTTCAGATCGTCGAGCGTCCTTCGAACGTTTGTTGATATAACGTCTGAAGTGAACGGTGGATAAGTAACTCGATCTTGACTGGTAGATATCATTGAGAGGAATGTTTTAACAAAATTACAAATTCGACGATGATTTTGATATTAGGATTATTATATTGTAAGATGTAATAATATAATGATAAAGATAATGTATTATTGTTTGGATTTTGATTTAATTTATTAAAAGTATATTAACGTATTGTAATATGGATTAAACATTAAGTTATAAAACATTGATTTATAAGTGGTCAAAATCGTACAATCGTGGGCTTTAAAGCAGTTCTCGGCAGGAAGCCGTGTCGGTAGCTGATTGACAAAATCAACGGCTGACCGGATGGATCGCCCTCAGGCAACTGCCTGTCCGCACATCCAGTTAACGGTGATGAATGCGTATCGGTTACGTAGAATAGCCCTCGCATGTAGAAGTACACGGATCGATTGATGCACGGAAACTCACGAGATTGTCTGTTTTTTTTTTTTTTTTCTTTTTTTTCTTAAAAAAAGAAATTAACCTTTTTATTTGACTGAATACTCTTCTTTTCCACTATTTGAATTTTCACGATTTATCCTTAATAAAAATATAATTATATTAAATTTAAATATCTTAACGCAATGAATAATTAGTGTTTAAAATGACCCAAGAGAAATCGAGATTTCTTCTCTCGAAATTATAAAATATTGTTCGTTCAAAATGAAAAGGACAGAGAAGAAGATCGAGAGAGAGAGAGAGAGAGAGAGAGAGAGAGAGAGAGAGAGAGAGATAGTTAGAGTTAGTTTCAGAAAATGAAGCGTACGCATGAACTCCTAAAGGCTTCGTTATCGGCGATGCAGAAGATTCAAGTAGTTCACTGAGTAAAGCGTTTTATAATAATTTCAAGGCCGGCCCCGCGAGCTAATTTCTGAGTGCGACGAAGCGTCAAACGTGATTATGTAGCACCCAGGAGTAGAGTACCTCGCGATAATAAAAATTGAATACGTAGAACGAGGCCGACGGGTGAGCAAGCGTGCGTCTATCTTGAAATGACTCGTGCCTGTATGTCGAAGATATGAAATATAATTGCGATGAACTATTCGACGAGTTCATTTCTATAAGCGTCCATACGCACGAGTTATGAGTTGTGCACGCCGATAATAACTAGAGGATCACTGTTGATAGTATAATACGGGGCCAGTTAGCGCATTAACGAATTTCAAAGCACAAAAGCATTCAGTACGATAATGTTTGGAACGGTAGCTTTCTTTTTCTGAAAAATCCCGTTGAAAAATTGTTAATGCTTCACTGCTAATTTTTATCATCTTATTGCAAAGGTGTGATCATCATTTTGGTAATAATGCATTTTCAATGATTACAATTCATTTATAAATGATACACGATACGATTGAATAAATGCTATAGAAAACTTGTTTACAAAAATTAAAATTGTATTGACAATCGAATAACTTTAGGATTGTTCAAATGTCTAAAATGTAAAAGTTTAATTTTAAAAGTGACAATTTTATAAGCGTGTCTATCAATAAATTATATCCATCCAAAGTCGGAACAGTAATTATGATCAAAGATTAAAATTTGAGAAACAATTTGTTCGTACTAATTAAAAATTACTCTCGCGTTAATTGGAAGACTAATGAGTTTCTCCGTAATTACGGTTATTTCGTTACGCTCGTTTACTAACATGACATAATAATAAAACCTATAATATTATCGTTTAGTAAGCGTTACCGTAACTGAAGAACCACAAAGTCCTCGTCGAATCTGATAAGAATTATTTACTTTTCAAATATAAAATAAACCAAATGAATATATACGAGAATATTCGATTTCCCATGTGGACCGAATTCACAGATTAAGCGGATTTTCGAGGTAGCATAAGTTGTCATTTTAAAGATAAAGATATCCTGGCCTGACATTTGCCTCCTGTTTCAACTGAACATCTGCTAGGTATGCATACATCTGCAGCTGTCGCTATGGATCCAAATCGTTTCCAACGTTCTTTATGTAATCATATAGGCAACAGAAACAGAATCTTGATTTCTTCTTACGATAAACATGAAAAACATTAATTTTATATAACTGACTTTGGGGTAATGTCCGAATCCCCTCCGTGTAAACTTCGAAACTTCATAGAGTTAGATAAGTTACGAAGTATTCACAGATTTATTCGATCGTGTCGCTCGTGGAATAGGTACAATAAACTATAACTACAGAAACGTGCAAATTAAAACGGCTTATATAAAGTTTTAAGAGGATTTACAGGAAAACAGCGACCGTTGCGCAAACTGTTTCAAAAAGCTTCCAGCCGTTTCGTCGCATCGTAGTCGTAGAGTGTCGTATTTGTTCGAAGCTCGACTTGAGAATCGTCGTCGCTTTTATACAAACGGTATAATATCCTTTGTGAGATACGTATGAACATACGCGAGAGGCGTATCTTCTTCTTTGATATAAGTAATCTCAAAGACTATGGGAAGATGATAATTAGTTTGCAAACGATCGAAATATTTCGTGATGAAAAGGTGCTTCGTGGAGAAAATGTGTCGGATGGGCGGGCTAACAATGGCGAATGTTTGCGGGAGGAATTGCGGCGAATTTTGAAATAAGTTTAATTAGCTTCCAAGGTGCTCTCGAGGAAGGCGTTCGAGGCAGCGATTCTCTGGGATAATTGAAAAAAATTTCGGATTAAGGAGCCATTGTCCCAGGGACGATCTTGAATAGCGGCCTCGAACCAATGCTCGGCTAAAGATATTATATAGTCACTATACGTGGCGGACTAAACTGACTCCTTCACAAAGGATTATTAATTGACTTCTGTCTCGTATCAGAGGGTCGCAGACGTTCCAAGGATCCTTAATTATCCTTGAAAACGGAAGATCTCCTTGGCCAAGATTAACTGGCAGGATCCTTCCTTTTGCGGGGTTTATCGTTCGAAAGAAGATGCCATGCAGCCCTGAGAGAAACCTTTTATATACCACGACGTTCTTTTTAAAGAGTTCTGCTATAATGGTATCGACGACGTGAAACTCGTCGATCGATAAATCCTGTGCGTTCCCACGGCTTTCGAATTTCATGTTCGAAAGGACGAGAATTTTTTTTAAACATTATTTCACAAGACAAAATTGCAATTGCGTGTGTGCGTGTGTGCGCTTTATTGCTATTTTTATTCTTCAAAAAATATTTAAATGAATAAATCATAAAAAAGCAACACTGATAATAGTATCAATAGTATATCTCTCATTAAGCACAATGGACAGTTAAGATTTAAAATAACATTCTTGTACTATTTTTCGTTTTTTATTTTTTTTTTTTTTTTTTTCGAAATAATATATCAAGCATTCGCTTTTACTTCAGATCATATGTAACGTTTATGAAGTGTAAAATAAAAATTTTTCCACTGCCTGAGTTCTATGGTCAATTGTTTGGGAAAGTGCAAAAATGTGCTTAAAATGTCATTCGTATGTTGAAAAATCGAGAACCGATGGAATTTACGATATAAAATTTTTTTTCGAATTGGATTTCGAACTCAAGTCATTGAATCCGTAGAAAAGAGGCTATCATTGTGCCAATGATATACAAGATGCAGAACACAGAAAACGATATACGAAACTCGAAGCACAGAACACAGAATATGGTACACGATACACGTAACATACAACATGGAATACAGGACACGGAACACAGATCATAAATCACGATCACAAATCACTCAGTCAATGAATGCATCTCTAGTGTAACCAACTTCACAATTTCTTCCTCTCTCTCTCTCTCTCTCTCTCTCTCTCTCTCTCTCTGTCTCACTTCGTACTTCACGTCGACTTTCTCTTTTCATTTTCTCTCTTTCATTTAAAGCCTTGTGACCTGTTTTAATCGCAAATTAAATAGACTAAATTTTTCTGCCGTATCATAAAGAACAATTACAGAGAATTTCATCTGAATTGAAGAAAAATAGTAAAAATTCTTGAGAAATTAGAAACAAACATATTAAAGCTTTTATATTAATAATAATAATAATCATAAGAACGATCTGAACTTGATTGCAAGTGAATTATAAAGCATGATAGGAATTTTTAATATCACGATCGTCGATCAGTCTTAGAGAAGACGAGCTTAATTGCAAGAGCAATTGATTATGGATTAATTGAGAACCAACTTCTTATGGTTCATCATATGTCGATAATTTTACGTAGTAATTCCTTCAATTTACAACTACCGTATTTTATGGGTCCATTCAAAGCACCCTCAACAAGTTTTATAAACGTAATACATAATTGTTTACGGAAAAACTTATTACTATAACTCGTGTTTACCGTCGATGGACTCCTTAAAGAGAATTTTGCTTACGTGAACGATAAAACTGGTTATGGTATATACGGAATTACGTTACTCGAAAGTAGCGAATGTTTTATGCAAGACGAAAGTATTCGAGAGCTCGATCGCTTCGTCAACTCGTCGAGTTTTGTTCGATTGCTTTTACTTCGACCCCTTCCACTTCCTCTTCTTCTTCTCCATTTATTGACTCGCCCCCGTCTACCCTTCACCACCGCTAACCGCGTCTTCCAGTTTCCTCCGGTTTTCGCTTTCGATGCAAATTTTTACCCTCGAGCAAGATATTAAGGGCTCACGAGTGTACCATCTTTTAATATCGGGAACGGTTGCTCGATCACGCTCTTCGAAAGGACCTCGCGAATTCTTCGAGCTTCAACGGACTACGAATCTGCTTGTATCAGCGTCCTTATCGCGTGTTGACTTTACGACTCTGAATCCGAAGGAATCAAGACGAGACATTATAATATCGAAGTTATATATGTACAATAAGACATCAATATCATATCAAAGATTTCTCCTTTTCCGTCAAATAATAAAGACGTCCAACAAGTAATATAGTCTTCATTTTTTTTTTTTTAACCCTGATTAATTAGGAGAAATTAATTAACTCGTTAGATTAATCTTTTAAATTATTCCTTGTCAGGACTCGTCGAGTGAAATTGATTAACATAACTAAATAAATAAATTTTGATGTAATGCAGGGCCAATAGGTAGTAAACGTCGCAATTAGGATCAATGGCGTGCGCAAACGGTTATCGAAAGTACATTGTGTGCACCGATCTTCTCGATCCGGTTACGAAAGAGCATGGACGATCGGACGCGATGGTTATTTAGCGTACCTGGTAATCAGCGACCATAAAAATGAACATAAAACCGACACATTTCGTATAGGCGGAAGAAAGGGGTTGGTGTAAGGGGAAATAGGGGAGGGGGTAAAGGCGTGCGTTACCCGCGCTTGATAGCAATGAGAGCCTAAGTTCCGGCGATAAAGCCTAAGTGCCAACTCGTACCTTTTACGGCGTCCTTTTCTCTTTAAGAGCTGTACCGAAAGAAGAGAGCAAGTAAAGAGTAAAAGAGAGAAAATGAGAAAGAAGAGAAAGAGAGAGAGAGAGAGAAAGAATGCCTGGCGTTATTCTACGGGTAAAATCGAATTTGAGGGGTCAGCTGTGAGCGCATGGCTCGTTGTTTCGGAGGGAAGAAAAGTGCGAATAAAAGAGGAAAGAACGTAGACAGACAGACAGACAGAGAGAGAGAGACAGATAGATAGATAGATAGAGAGAGAGAGAGAGAGAGAGAGAAGAAGCGCCGTTCCTCTTCGTACGTGCCTCTTTCTTCATTCTTCTCTCTCGGCGCTCGTAGCCACGCCTGGAAATAAGACAATATAGCCTGTAAAAAGTGTGCGTTATGAAAGATTGATTCAGAACTGCCGTGAAATTATAGCGGCGGGTAATAATTCTTGAAGAGAGGAGAGAGAGAGAGAGAGAGAGAGAGAGAGAGAGAGAGAGAGAGAGAGATAGGCGGGGGGAGAGGGGGGGGTGAACTTCACGATACTCGTCGGTTCGGCTTTGCGCTACGTTTTGATCAGCACGAGAAATAAGATCGTAGTTTTACGCTGGTAAGAAAGATGATAGGCAATTGTTATTTTCTATGGTTTCCGCTATTAATCGCCGTATCTATGAAGGAGAACAGTCGAGATACATATATTTTTAATTTTCGTCGAAGATAGAAAGAATATTTTAAGCGATTAAATTGAATCATAAGAAATAGTTGTACAAGTAATAAAATATGTTTCGTAAGAATTTGAATCGTTAAATATATGGAATCGTTTTAAAAAAGCACCAAATGATCGACTTTGTACATGTGAAAGATGATAGCTTAACGATCGATAACTCGCGATCCTTAGATATCTTGAGCTCAGCTTCGTTCAACCATCGTGGAGCTTCGCGTCCGGTAATTAATAATCACCGTTAGGAACGTGGCAGCCGACTGAAAAAGGAAACGGACAACTATAAGCACGAACGAAGTTGCCTGCCGCCGGCCGGCTCGACGTTCGGCTGGGCTGTTCTTCCTTCCTTCTCGATCGCACGAGCTCGAGCTATGCTCCCGGGGGAACGTGACTCTTGCCTATCCAACTCGGGCCCAAACGATAGATCGTCCTTGAAGATTGCGAGAGGCCCTCAATTTGTTTCACCGCCTAATACGAACGTTCCTACCTTTCTTAGCCCTCTCTTTTCCTTCGTTCTTGCGATCTCCGAGGTCCGAGAGGACGGAACAAAATCTCTTCAGAGGGCTTTCATTCGAGCTCCCATTTGGACCATGAAAAGCATTCCTTTCTTGTCAAGATAAGATCACTTTGATCAAATCTTACTATAAAAATGAAAGTAAATACAAATGGATATGTTTGACTATTTAACAAAACTTATTAATCCTTTGAACGTTATAATCGTATAAATATTTAAATAAAAATAATTAATTTAAGAGGGAAAAAAAAATTGTCGAGTTATTAATTGAAATATTAAAAGAATTATAATTATAATTATAATAATAGGTTTTAGTAATTTCTTTATAGTATATCTAATTTTATAGAAAATTATCGGTTGTGTGTAGAAGCAGGACGCATCTCTTTCAAGAAAATTCGTGCAGCACGTGTTGTTTCCCAAGGATGATCGAACGAGTACAAGAATACGAAGAATAGAAAGATCAACAATGTTGTCTGGATATTTCATGGAGTAGATCAGCGTGTATACTGCGAGCGTTCATCGTCGTGTTTTTTTGGTTGGCCTCCCTTATTCTAGGAAATGAGAAGGTCCAACCTTCTCCTTTTCCATCTCCTCCCTCTCGTCCTCCTCCGCTATCTTACTTTCTCAGTCGACGCGAAACCTCGTTCGTACGTATAATCGTAATTTTTTCGTTCACGTGCAACGAATAAACCGGGCGAGACAAGGTAATTAGAGGAAATTTATTTAATAAACGCATGCACCGGGAATTTAAGATTATTACGGGTGGCGTTGGGCCTCCGTAAATATTACTTTCGTGCACTGCATAAAATTCACGAGGGAAAAAGAGCGTGTAAAATAAAAATATCCCTACCCCGCGATTACGTTATCCAACCGTACTCTCGTGTGCTGCTTATTAAGAGGATAAAACAATTTTTGGTATTTGCTATCGCACGCGTGACCATTTCTATGAGATTACGTTGCTCAAAGAAAATACGAAGATGCGGCGTACCGCAACAAAGACTACGATAATATGAACGCATTGGATATACGTGAAATATCAACAAGTTAATTTTATTACATCAGCTTATATCGAGGCCAGATCATCGTATCATTTTGATCATATGAATTTTATTCTGAACAAAATTATGAATGATATCAGACGGTTCAGTGTATGATTTTAAGTTTGACGTTCGAATTTAAAATGATCGTCAAGCTTAACAATCATAAAATTTCTCTTATTGTTCCATTAGCGCGGCTAAACTTTTACGGATTTAATGGAATCAATAAACGACTGGTTGGTTTTCGTTCAATATCCGGATTAAAGGGAATATTTTGACGAACACACCACGAATGCGATCATTAAAAAGACGTCGAATATCACGATGCGTAAAAATCACGGATTCGCCTCTTTAATACCATTCGCATCGTAAATTTGAGTTTTCCCGATGTAAAAAAATGAAAAAAATATTGCTAGGCAACGTTAGAATGTGCAGTTTCGGTTTTCGGGTCAGAAGGTTAACGGGGAGGCCAAGAGTTACGGGTATGCAAACGGATCAAGTTGAACGCGCTTTTTTTCGTAACGAGTACGAAAGATTTTTCTCTCTTTCTTTCCCTTTTTTTTGTTCTCTCTCTCTCTTATAAAACTTTTTCGTCTTTATATAATACATACGTAAAGGGTGAATCGTGTAAAGTGATATCAATAAAAAATTATATTTTTCGATATCTTTTATATCGTAGCTTCATAATTAAAGAAATACATGTAATATCTATCAGAAAAGAAGAATACTAATAAGAGAAAAAAGAACAGAGAGTGAAGGGGTGAGGGAGGGGGGAGGGGATGGAAGAGTAGAAAAGAAAGATAAAGAGTTCTAACTAAGATTTGCAACTCAGACAATTGCTATCGTTCGCGCTATAAGCATTCGCAAAAGAGAAAAAAAAAGAAAAAGAGAGAGAGAGAGAGAGAGAGAGAGAGAGAGAGAAAGAAACGAAAATTAGATAATTTCACAAACACGATGAAAATATTCGCGCACCGAGATAATTGTAGAGTTACGTTATGGTATGAAATATCCAGGACGTTCGGACTCCACCCTCTGTCTTTCTCTCTCTCTCTCTCTCTCTCTCTCTCTTTCTTTTTCAATCTCTATCTCACCCTCTCCTCTCTACACCTTCCGCCATCGTTCTCCTGTTCCTCGAACACAGAGGCAGGGAGAGATTCTGCAATTATTTTCGCGGTGAATTCTAGAGAGTACCACCCAAGTTCCAACGGTGCAACACGATCAAGGTGGAGCTCGCCGGTTCGCTTCATTGCCCTGGCTCACGAGATATTTGCATCTCTCCTGAAACTCTCGTTAATTTTCAGTACGTCGATTTTGGCCTCTTCCTCCATCTTCTCAAAAGATTTTCAAAAGTTTTTCCCTTTTTATTTCAAATTTCTTATCTCCTATTTTATTTTCATTTCTTTTCATAGCCATTTCTTTCGTAGCTCGATTGCAATCGAGCATTTATCTCGATGGGCAACGATTTTATTGGCTACCGCTACATTTCTCGATCCGTGGTGTTCGATCGTTAATCGTTTTACGATCAAGATCCTTTCAGGAAGTCGATAGTTCGATGTTTAAAAGACGGGAAGTCTTCGCTTCATGAAGGAAAAAAATTTTACGAGAATGTGAAGACGGAAAGAGGGATTTCATTCGGTGTTAACGTCGAAACGAAAACCGGACGAGTTCTTTTTCTCTCTCTCTATCTCTCTCTCTCTGTCTCTCTCTCTCTCTCTCTCTCTCCCTTCCTTTTCCTCTCCTTTCCGTTCTTCTTTCTTTCGAATAGATAACAACGAACGTTATACCGCTCAATTTCATCCCAATTATCCTGACTCGGTTACGAGCAATGTTCGCGTTATAACGCGTACCTACATTCCCAACGAAAGAATCTTTAATATATTGTACGAGTACGTGATAAAATATAATGACATGCTAATTATAAAGTTTTATTTCATTTTTCATATACATTTACTTATTAAACGAACGTTATGTAATACATTTTAAAATTGATTTTGCATTGATCGTGCAAAATATACTTCTACGAAATTTGGCAATGTTTTTTTAAAACTTCTTTCCTAAATTTCTGACCTAGATACAGAAGCGTTTACTTTTTTGTTTCTTTTTTTTTTTTTTTTTTTTTTTTTACTTCTTTTCAATTTGGTCATTTTTAATTATCGTTTTAATTCACGAAAATAACGGTAGGATGAAAAGAAAGAAAAAGGGAAAGGAAAAATAGTGACGTGAAAGAAGAAAGAAGAAGGTTTGCAAACGCGAAGCACGTTCGCCAAGACGCGCTGGATTCCTGGTGATTGCCTCGAGTTGTCACCGGATACGACGGCCAACGTAGCTCGTGCGAATTCCATCCAAGAGTGACCCATTTTTCCAGGGCATGAGAGAAGAAAATCTGAGCGAACATCGCGACCAAAAAGAAAAATGTAAACTGAGACATAGAAAAAGAGAAAGAGATAAATAGAGATAGAGATAGAGATAGAAAAGAAATAGAAAGGAGGAGAGAAAAATATACGATATTTTACTTCGAAATGAAATGTATTCTTTAACCACGAGTCACGTGAAAATAAAGTAGGATGCGAGGTTGAAAATTGAAACAGTGGAGAAGTCGATATCTCGAATAAACATTAAAAACTCATTTTCACACAAATATCCATACGTTTATTCATTTATATAACTCTATCGATTCATAAAGTACCGTATTGTAACAATTCCTCGCATAAGTAAACACTTTTAAAATACAAGTCACTCAGCCATTTTAAAGGGATAAAGAATTAACTTGTAGTTCTTTACGTTGGAATGAAGCAAAAAAAATAAATAAATAAAACAAAACAAAACAAAACAAAAATGAAAACAAAAAAAATAACAAAAGAAACAACAGTGGGCGAAAAAAAGAAAACAAATTCCCAGATCAAACGGCAATCTCTGAATACTTTCGAGTGGGAGTATTGGCTTTAAAACTCAATCGTCTATAGAAACGCATACGAGTATTTATTAATTTATGCGAAACGAAGAACACGAGAAAAGGAAAGAAAGTAGAAAAAAGAGAAAAGCGCGATAAAAGCAAGAAAGAATGGGACAAAAGAAGGGAAAGTCAGGAGGGGAGAATCTGGTCTTAATTACTACCGAAACGACGCACGGTTTTTCTTCTTCCCTTCAAGCTAGAAAACGCAGGAAAGAAAAAAACAAAAAGGCGCGTATACGCTCGTACGCTTGGTTCTAAGGGTGAGGACACTGTAGAGAAAAAGAGGTGAAGAAGAGAGAAGGGAGAAGGGCGAGGGTCTTTGTGATATTCATGTTTCGAGATTATTTATGAGTCGCGGACGCACGCGTACCACGTGGAATGAAACGCAAAAGTCGTGTGCACGGTGCCGTGTAAGTCGAAACGAAATGGGATAAAGAGTGTAATGGATCTTTTTCGTATATACAATGACTAAAAAATAATAAATTTATATTTTACACAGGTGTTAATTTGTTTCATAAAATAACTTCGTTGTATACTCAATTATTGAGATCCTTTAAAAACAATTATAATATTGGCAAATATTAAAAAAGATAGCACAAGTATTAAGATGCATGATTTTTCTTTTTTTTTTCGTTAATGGTGAAATATTTAAATATGTGTAAATTTACTTGTATAAATTTTACATTAAAATGCACTGAAATTTTAAAGAAGGAAGAATAAAATACAAGAAATTGTTACTTAGGTCGATGATGATAATTGTCGAACGTTCATGCTGGCGAATATTCGAAAGATCTCTTTATCTTCTTTAAATTTATCATGAAATGGCATTTGTAACGGAACTAATCAAGGAAAAGAATAGAAGAGAAAAAGAAAGATGTAAAAAAAGAGAGAGAGAGAGAGAGAGAGAGAGAGAGAGAGAAAAGAAAGAGAAAAGGAAAAAGAAACGAAATATATTGTACCCGAGTACAAAATGTAAAGCTCTCATTACAGCATTCTAAATAATAGAAAAATGGTACTAACTCAACATAGTTCATTATGAAACTAGCAATTATTATTAACGATAATGATAGACTACAAAATTAATGGCAATTGAAATTATTGAGATTTACTGTTGTATCTTTACTCATTGATGGAGTACGTGTCTGAAAGAGAAAGAAATAAAGAGAAATAACAGAGAATAAGGAAGAAAGATGAAAAGGTACGAAGCTTTCGTGCGTTTTTTGCTTTTGCCTTTTCGAAACCTTTTCTTCGTTGCTCGTGTACCTTCGATCAGCGAGCACGCGCAACAAACGCACACGGAGAAAAGAATGGATAGAGTGAAGGGTAAAAGCGAAACACGAAAATAGGCGGGGCTGGTAGAATCGGCACGCTTTACGGGCATAATTCATCTGGAGCGACGCGCTCGCGGAGGACACGCGCGAGCAAATGAACGAGTATACAAGTAAACGCTTATCGGTGTGATCGCGATAAGGCCGGAAGTTGCGAAAAAAATCGCTTTCGTTCTCCCTCTGAAAAAAGAGAGAAAAACATTTTCACGATTGCTAGAATCATTTTTTTACGAATATGTTTCTCGTCATTATCAATGTTTCTCGTTATCATCAATGACAACGATCAATCGACATTTAACAAACTTCATGGATGCATGTAGATATCTAACCTTTTTCTACTAATGTCTGCATTAACGTCCGCATTCGGAGAAACGTGTAACGTGTACTGTTTATTTTTTCTTCTTTGTACGCGATAACACGCCACGAACAATCGTTCTCCGTTGGGAACGTATAAAAAAAAATCGTTCAAAGAATTATATTATCATTGTAAAGTAGTCCATTTCTTTTTAATTTTATTTTCAAATACATATCTCGTATATCTACTAGAGTATTTCGGATGATTATTTATAGTACGTACGTAGGTAGATACGTATATACATATATCGTAGGTACGTGGTACGATCGATTCTAGACGCGTTCTAACGCTGTCTAACAAACATAACAAAACGGTTTCAAGTAGAGCATAATGATAAAATATAATTCGATGAATCAACGGTAACTAAAGACAACATCGTGCCGATATTATTCATCGTTAAGAGCCATTTCAAATGTATCGGACGACGAGGGGTAATAAATTTGTAATTTACAGCTGATAATAAATTTCGCGTAAGCAGACAGTATGGCACACATACGTTAGCTGAGGCCATCGTTAGAGAGGCTCCAGGCGGAAAGAGTACACAGACCACTACGCTCGGAGATATAAGTGCATCATTATTTATAATAGACACATATAAGCGCACACAGTACGTACGACAAACCTTCATTACGGTCATCACGAAGTCATGGATTTGTAACGAGTGCGAAACGATCATCCTTTCTCGATCTGAAAGTTCCCTCCAATTGGATCAATTTCATTGCATTTCTTTCGTCACGTTTATTTCTTTTTCCTTTGCTTCGTGTATAAATGCTCGAAAAAAAACTTTGAAAAAATGTCCGACTTTCAATCCAAGTTTCATTTCTACTTTAATTATTTGAAATTCGATTATATCATTAAATCCACGTAATTATCATCAAATTTCATTGCTAAAACTAATCTGAAGCTCGTGATATTATCGTAAGTTACAAAACTCCGCAATGACTTGCATAGATCGACAACGAATTGGTTATGCAGATGAACTCGCAAAGAAGAAGAAGAAGGAGATGAAGAAGAAGAAAAAAAAAGAACTTATAAATAGCAACGATCCTTTCTTCTTCTTTAATTTAAGTTTAATTTTCAAATCAGTGAGAGAGATAGAAAGATAAAATGAGAAAGAAAGGAGAAAGGGGAAGAAGGAAAAAAAATGAAAGGAGTGGTGTAATCTTCCCGGAGATACATATATACTCTCAAGAGCCATAATGTTGTAACTTATAACGTTCCAATAAAACGGCAAGAAATGCGGAAATTAGTTTTTTATGTCTGCCCTCTTAGTTACGCGTATATGGCGGCGAGCGTTTGAACATCAACGGTATCATATCGGGATGCTTTTAAGGAACTATTTTCGTCGTTTCTTCGGCGATCACACGTGGCACACATCCATTATTTTATTCTCTTCAACCGATCAGACCTTTACCCTATCGGATCTTTAAACTATCTATACAAATTTCACGGTTAATCACGAATCTTCCTTTTTTTTCTTTTCTTTTTTTTTTTTTTCTCTAATAGATCTAATCTCGATAGTATATTATTTTTTGAAAAAAGATCGATAGTGCCGTTATATACGAGCATATATATAAATATATATTAGGGGGAACGGAAAGTAATGTTGTTTCTGCGCATATCGATATTTGATTGTGATTAAAAATAAAAACTTGTTAAAAATTTATTCGTTTGAATTTAATTTAAGAAAGGGACATTACTTTCCGATCTCCCTAATATATATTATATATAATATTTTATTAATTTATTTTCGAATGTTTCATATATTATGTACGTTTATTATTCTTTCATTTTTTCCTTTTCTTAATTGAATATTATTATTTCTATAAAAAGTCTTTACTATCTTATTATTACTATTGTCTGTTAGTTCGTTCAATGAAAAATAAGAAAGCACACTTTGCGAAAATACTTCGAGAGATCATTCGCGAGAAATTCGTAAATTGATAAAGCCGCTTCGAAGCTATCGGCGAGGCGCGATTGAAATCTTACTCTTCTCGTTGGCGTTGACGAATTCCGGTACAAGGAAAGGCACTTTACCGGACAGACGGCAGTACGCGCTTTGCCTACGTGTACATTCCTCAAGGCGAAAGTGCACGGTAGAACGGACGACTACGGAATCCATTTAGATAAGTAAACGACTTTGTTAATTAGATTTGTCGAAAGTACAAGAGGGCGGGGAGCAAGCGGAAGGTTTCAAGCGACGTCGAGAATAGAGAAGAAAGAAGACGAGAAAGCGAAATAATCCCTATAGAGACGAGAAACTGAAAGAGAGAGAGAGAGAGAGAGAGAGAGAGAGAGAGAGAGAGAAAGAGAGAGAGAGAGTGAATGTTCCTCGTACGTGTGTGCACGACTTACCTAAGAAAAAAACATACGCTAAAGCACTTTGACAAAGATTTCAAAAGGCAAAGGCTAAGTATGGTCATATGAGAAAGAAAGATGGAGAGAATGAGAAAAAAAGACGGACAAACAGAAAGAGAAGATGCAAGAGAGTGAAAAAGAGAAAGTGAGTGAGAGAGAAAGAGAAAGAGAGAGAGAGAGAGGGGGGGATGGAAATGTTAGAAGAAAAGAGAGTAGAATAAAATGAGCAAAAGTTTTCCGCGATAATTGTCTCGCCTTGAAATACGGGCAGGTCGTTAGAACCTTGGCTCCGTTGTTACATTAAAATTACCTCAGGAACGAAACAAGATGACGACTTGACCTATTTTTTTGTTGACATGACGACGACGACGATGACGACGACGACGACAACGATGATGACGATGACGATGACGACGCCATTTCGTAATACCCTAAAATTCTTTTTCCCCAAATAATTCGTACCCCCTTTTATATTTCAACTCACGATTATGCTCAACGAGGACCGTCCCTAACTCAAAAATTTTCTTTTTCCTTTTTCGAAACAACCCGTGAATTTCTCTTCTTTTCTCTCTCCTCTGTTTTTTTTTCCCCTTCCTTTATTCACCATTCCTCCACTCGTAGCTTTCCTACCTTTGATCTTTTTAATCCGCTCGTAGCTAAGGTCATACCATCATTACTTCGCACTCGAAATAATTTCGCACTTTGCATATTCGCCTTTTCGTTAGCACCCCTTTTTCATTCGTATTCGATGGCTTAGACTTATCGCGCATGTAAAAGCATCAGTCGTTTTATTCATCGGGAAAAATTCATGACGACACATTCATTATTTTTTTCATCGGAATCTAATGAGAAAAATTTTCCAAATGTTATCAGAGAGACAATTGTTAACAATAAATAGATCGATTTATTTATTAATAAATTGTATGCAATATAAAAGTAAAATATCTATGAAAATTAAATCCTTTATATATGATAATTTTATTTAAATTCTAAAGAAACGTCATACGTATCGGGAAGGAGAGATTACGAACGAGAGATATCGTACGATAAATCGTTTCTTCTAAGGATTACAAGTGAGAGTTCGAGAAAGCTTGATCATAGTTGCGAGAGTATGCGTATTGCAAAAGGACTAAAGGCGTAAGGTGATGCAGGGGCACAAGTAGGCCGCGATAACGGGAACGTCCTATGATCTCGACCTCGAAATATTTCCTCGAACTTGTCATCCAAGCCCATCTCTCTCTCTCTCTCTCTCTCTCTCTCTCTCTCTCTCTCTCTCTCTCCTAGTTCACAGAACAAAGGCGTAAAGGTTGAAAGACGAAAGACGAAAGAGGCGAAAGGAAACGCTCGCTGCACTGTAACAGAGAAAAGATAATGATCCCTGTATGGCAGATCTAGTACCACCGATCCTTTTCTTCTCGATATACGTAAATACATATATATTCACGCGTCTCGTTTCTATGTGTGCGAGCTGCAAGATTCCAGCTACATGGAAGTAGTTGCCCCTGCAGTTAAGACCTCAGGGTATCAGGTTTCTTCCGATTGTATCATCAAACGGTCTCTGCTCGGTTTCTTCGTCATTCTGTCTCTCTCTCTCTCTCTCTCTCTCTCTCGAGAGAGAGAGAGAGAGAAAGAGAGAATAGTTGCTTATTTCAGTTCTTCCTTTCTTTCAAGAGAAACGGTTACCGTCCCTCTGTTGGCTGCTCCTTTCCCTTTTTTTTCACGCTTCTCCTTTTGCACTCAAGCACCTTTCGCCCTTCCGCGAGTCTCCTGCGTCGTCGTTTCGGTTTTAAGAAGAGCGCTTAATCCGTAAGGACATCTATGCGAGGAAGAGGGTTATACCACTGCCGGGATACTTTCTCACTTTCTCGAAGTGACGGGATATTCTTCCTTCCATTATCTTCGCTAAAGTATCGAGAAAGGAGAAAGAAAAAGGAAAGGAAGGAAAGAGAGAAAAAGTAACTATTTCCTTTTCTTTTTCTTTTTTTTTCTTTTCCCAAAGGATAGGATATAAATGACGATTATCTGATTTAGAAAGTGTTTATAAGACGGAGAAGAAACGATGTGAGATAAAAGTTGTAGTTTGTTTTTAAAATTTATACGTGATTCAACTTACGAATCGATAATTATATATTATTCTAATAATGATAATGTCAGAGATGATCAGACAACGAGTCTGATAAAGTGATTACAAAAAGTACGTTATACGAATAGAAAAATTAATTTTAAAGTGAAAGAGAACGGATAGAAAAATCAAGAAAATTTCATTATGCTTCCAAGGTATAAATATGTTATATTTTCTTTAATAATTCGTATATACCTAAGTCACGTTCGTTCTTTCACCTCGAAAAAAAAAGAAAACAAAAAAAAGAAAAAAAATGATAAAACTTGTTTTTACGTTCGCGTCTACCTCGAAAGATATCGAATAAAGCGATGGACGGATAGGATCAATAACACCTGTGCCATTGGACGGGATTCGTCCGATTAGGGGACTACGTACGAGCGAGATAAAGATAAAAACGCTTTTTCTTGTCTCGTTGCGTTGTTTCGATTCCATACCGAAGGCTCATGAATTCCATACGTACCACGACTAAATTTTTAGCGTGTCGCTTCTACATAACGCCAGTTCTTCATTTCTTCTTTTTCTTCTTTTTCTGCTTCTATTTGTTTTTCCTCCTTTCTTTCTTTCTTCCTTTCTTCCGCTCGGTCGTTCTCTTTCTTTTACCAAAGTGAACGAAACTCCCATTCGTATTTGTCGTTTCAACGCAAAGATATGAGACCGAGACGACGTTTTGCTCCGTTACTCTTGTTCCATCGTTTTACGGATTTTTTTTTCTTTTTATTTTTTTCTCTTTTTATTTGTTTTCTTTATCTTTTTGCTTACCAAATGATTTCGTGGCATGTCGTCACGAAAGATTCTGTTAACGCGACGACAAAGAAGGAACGACAAGTCAAAATCTCTAACTCGTGCCAAAAGACATGAATCAGCTATGACAGGCGCAGTCAGCTAGCGTATTAATCTTAGAAACGAACCGTAGAGCAAATTCGGATCCTAGGAATTTTCCATTGAGTCTATGTACCATTTCAACTTTCGTGAGAAAAAATTTTACTTTGCTTTGTAAACGTGAAAATTCTTCCTTTCTCTCTCTCTCTCTCTCTCTCTCTCTCTCTCTCTCTCTCTTTTCTCTAGAAATTTAATTTCATTTTCAACAGGAAACGTTTAGATTTTAAAGTCGACCATGATGGTTACGAAAAATATGAGATACCAAAAGGAGAGAGCGACAAAAAGAGAGAAAGAGAAAATGACTTTTAAGAACAAAAAAGTCAAGCCAACGAAAACGTATTTAGGACACTAGGAGAAAATTTATTTCGTTCTTGACTTAGTAAGCGAAATGAGCTCGATTGCGTTTAATAAACAGAGAGTAAGGAGCCATCTCTGTACTCTCCTAGATTTCGCTCTTCGCAGCCATCGTCGTAATCGTTTTGAGGCGGACGTAAACGTAGGAGAACGGCGGAAATCATTGAAATTTATTAAAATTGCGACCAAAAACGAGCACTGTCCTGGTTACCATATGTCCTTGCACTTTGTCTCTCTCTCTCTCTCTCTCTCTCTCTTATCATCTTCTTCCTCTCGCAGCTTTTTCTCTCTTTCTTCTCGTTGCATGTACGCTCGACGTTATACAGAGGCAAAAAGGCAAATGAATACGACTAAAGCGTACATAAATATTCAGCGCCTTACCCCCGTGGTCTCCAGGAATCGCGGTTAAAAGCCTCTATATTTAATACGCATAAATCCCCCGTTCGTTCTGAAAAGGATCGAGGGAGGGAACACAGAAGAGAGACGGTTTGCACTTAAAGGAAGTTATAATGGAAAGCTCGGCCGGGTGTGTCTCGAAAACCTCTTTACTCTTGACGTGACTTTCGATCGTGCATTTGTAAAACGCCTGTGTTTCTGATTGCGAATGCGACAGCAACTGCTGACATTGATTTTCCCGATGTTGTAACGGCATGTGAGGGTGCCTGTCAAAAAAAGATACATTGGCATTTTATTTTATTAGATATATTTAAAATCGAATCTTGAAAAGTTTTCTATAGATATACAACTATATATATATATATATATATATATATATATATATGTATGTATGTATGTATATATCGATTGATTTTTAAACGTCAGGATAGCTTCGGAAAAATTCTCTTCCCTCGAAAATTGCGTTAAAGGAAATAATTTTTTGTTTAAAGGCATAGAAGCGTTACGACGAATAGATTGTTATTTATACATAATCGTCGATTTCTTTTCCACTGTCTAAGAAGAACAGAATATCGGAGAAGGAATAAATATTAAAATCGATCGTATCTTCCGAGGTATTCTTGAAGATGGATTAAAAAAAGAAAAAGAAAGAGAAGAAGGGAGTAAGGAGATAGAAAGAGAAAGAGAGAGAGAGAGAGAGAGAGAGAGAGAGAGAGGGAGAAAGAGAGAATGCCTTAGGGAATGTGAAAATTAAAAGGCGTTTCTGATAGAAAATTGTCGCGAGACTTAACGATATTATTGCCAGCTTATCCGAGGTTTCGCGAAAGACGAGATGGTAGCAGCTCCTCTTCTCTTCTTTCCTTCGCGAAAACCGTAATGGATATCCCATCCCGGAGGTTGATGATCTATTACCGCGAAAATGGGTCAATTAGTGTCGCTGCCCTCGGGCTATATGGCTCGACCGAAATTTCAGGGTAATTCTGTTGCCCGCTTTAATTATTCGAACGACCATGGAAAGCCGGCAAGATGAAAGCGATGCGAATGGACGAGGTGACTCGTTTACAAACCGACCACGGCTGTTTCGAGTCATACACTCGCATGCATGCCACGTTACTACGACTTTATTCCTATACGACTTTCCATCAACGTTTAAGCGAATGAAAAGTTTTCACCTTTTAAACGAACCTTTTCCTGAATAAAAAATTGTCCTTTTCTAAAGTGTACCTCTACTTGTACTAATTTCACTTTAAGATAATAAAAGATGTATTGCGACGAAGTTACCTTTCCACGTTGTTGCACTGTCTCAAATAAAAAAGAATTGCCATCTCTGGATGGAGCTTCAAGTGCGAAAAGCTTAAAGCTTACATTTTTGACGTGCGACTAATGGCGACCACTCGTAAGAGTAAAAATAGAAAAGACACGGAAAGAGGGTAAAAGCAAGGGGTGTAACAGAGCCGGAAAATAACGAACGCTCGAGCTGCGATAATGTTGACCCAAAAAACAAAGCGACCATCGAGAGAACGACTTCTCTGTTACGTGTCACAGCACCGTTTGCTTTTATGATTTCCCTAATCTTATGACGTTGTCCGCAATTTCTTCTACCACGAAACTTTAATCGTTTCCATGACTCACTGGATGAAAACTGTGTGGTATAAGTATTGTTTGGAGAGTTACGTAAATTAGAAGTTGAGAAAATAGACGAAATAATCATTTCGCATACGGGAGGTTTTGGACTAGAAGAAAATAATGGAAAACTTCTTGTCATTTCGATGGTAATCTTTCAAGTACACAATTTCCAATACCGCAACGAATCGTCTTGGGACTAAAGATCGACCGCGTTTCTAATATCTTCAAACTACGGACACGGTTACATTTACGTTATAACGGCAGGTGTGAAGCTTTCCTACTTGGTCGTGTCGATAGAGGAAGGTTAATTATCCTGAATTGTATTCGCGTGAAATATGAGACTAGTAGACCGTTAGACGTATTGTGGTCGTAAACCACGAGAATGAGATCGTAGTGCGTTGTTCCGCGACGGTTCTTTAGATATTTATTATATACGACGTCGAATAAATTACAAAGTAAAAAAAAAGAAGATAGAACGGAAGTATGAAAACATTGCATCACGAGTCTTGGCTATCGTAGATATATATATATATATATATTTCTATTTGTTTTTTTTTTCTATTATAAATAATCGTAAAAGAGAAATGAATATTTTGAAAATATATAAAATACATATAAATATTTATACGGCAGAAAGATCACATGTTTTCGTAGTGATAGAGTTAAATGTTTAAATTCTGTGTGGATAATGAAATTGTTCGAAAGGTGTGCCTTGAACAGCGTATTAAAGTATTCGCCAATATTGTTGTACATAAGTTCATCCTTCGTAAAGCATTCTAATTGCCGCACTTTTTTTCCGCCATTTCCCCATTCCACCCTTTTCAACTTCATACCAAGAAGATGCGTGTCTTTGGAACGTTTATCATGACGCTTGTGTTTTTAACCTAAGTACCCATATATATACGTATTAATTTACGTATGTGTTCGTATCTATATACGTATATATGTACAATATAGAATGTGTTTGCTGTCGACCGTGCATACGATCGCCACGATCTCACACACGCCTCTCACGTGACTAAACTCACATTAGCTCGGTCTAAGCCGCTGTATATTAGCGGCGACGTATCGCACGATAATTTAAGTGATTTGCACGTGCATCAACGTTGCCTCTTTCTTTTTCGAGTTACATAAAGATTTCATAAATCGATCTACCGGATTCTCAGTAGGAAAAGACTTTAAACTTTAGGATAAGATTGATTCGTTTACATCTATTTTATATATATATATATATATATATGTTCGTATATTCTAATTTTCATCGTTTGAATTGATGGAGAAAAATAAATGACAAGTTTTTATTGATATTTTCATAGTGACAACGTAAAATAATTACCCTCATTTTTGTACCATGAATTTTAATACACTATATATCCTTATCACCAACCTCATCATTCTCTTTCATCTCGGTGTAAAAGTCTGAACGCGAATTAGTCTGCTTTTAAGATTATTGTAGACATGATAGAGTCTTTGTCGTTTCGCGAGAGCCAACACTTTGAATACGTCAAAAGCGTCGAGTGCAATAATATTTCTCTTCTACCGGTTGGTGCACCGCCATCACCAAGTATATCGCTCTATTAAGACGTACTTTCTCATTAAGAAGTTTCATGCCATTCGCCATTAAAATGCCAGCGAGTGGCGTATGTGAGACTCGTACTTACGTGCCGTTCGTCAATAAATTCATAACACTTGCGCTATAAATAATGATATTCTCTCTTAAATACCAAGGGCCACTTTTCTTTTAATCGCTTTCAACCGGTGCAACCAGCATGAGACGGAAAGGTAATTGCATTAAGCTTGATTTGTTTGCTCTTAACGTCGCTGTAAAATTTTTAAATTCTTTTTTACATTATTTCGGAACAAGACCAAACGACTAAATTAAACGATGTACTTCGACAAAATGAAAAAATCGATTTCACATCAATCGTATTTCGCCATATATCTATAATATATTTTTATTCTTATTCTCTCTTTCAAATAAAAAACGTCTAATCATGCGAGGACCTCAAAAAGATACCCGCATTTGGAATTAAAGCCATAATACGGAAAGATACAAGTTGTAGATCCAACCGAAATTGCTGTGTACCTTACAGCATCCCATGGGGCAGCTCTGAGAAAGGAAGGCGCATGCATATAAAGTGCGGCAAGGATACACGCGAGCGACGAAGAGGAAGAGAAGTATAAGCCTCGCTTGCCAGAAATTGTGTTTATATCAAGGCATAAAGAACCTTGCGAAACGTGCACATACTCTAAGGGATGGAAACTAACTCAACGAAACTTAACGCATCCTTTATAAAAACAAGTTGTTTTTTTTTTTTTTCAATACATTTGAAAATCTTTCATTTGATCCATATATCATCTTTATATATTTTTTATTTAAATCAGTACAAATTTAATTTTAATTATTTATTAATAACAATGATAATGAGTGTGTATTGACTTTAAAAACAGATTCTTCAACGTCTTGCCGATTTATATTGAGAAACTTTGGATACATATAATTAATCGTTTAAATACGCAATAGTTAAACAATGGAAAAGCTATAATATTATCTATAGACCATAATTTGATACCTATATCGAATTATTTTAGCAGTACTAATGTTGGCCTTCGCCGATATAGAACGATTTAATAATTTGCTCTTCGTTCCTCAGTGAGCTGATTCTGCACACTAAACCTTTACAGTTATAATAATCTCAGTAATTGTATAAACGCGTATATATATATATATATATATATATATATATACACACTCTTATTCAGTTATTATGCTCCGAATATGCAATATTAGTTAGGATGTTGGCTATAATAATAATCGCGTTCAATGATTCGATAAATAACGAAATCATTAATGCATCGTACGTTCTCTTTCTTTCTTATATTTATCTTTCTATTTGATTATGATAAATGCATTATGTCTTTTATGTATATACGTATATATACCTACTTCAGCTTATATATTAATATGTTAAAATGTAACTTATTTAGTCTATTAAATTGTAACTTTATAAATTATTTAACTTACACAGCTTTTTACTTACATTTGATTAATATAATAAACATTGCTTCTTCTTCTTCTTCTTCTTCTTCTTCTTCTTCTTCTTCTTCTTCTTCTTCGTTCTTTCATTTTCATTTGTTCATTTACAAACCCATCCGATAAACAATACGGCGGCGTGCACGGTGTATTGGATAAGAAAGCGTAGAAAGAAACAGAAGAAATCTTTTCCTTTTCGTGCGGATTCGTTCGCTTGAATGATATTTATGAGAAAGATACCCTCTACAAACAGTCAATCACCACCATAGATCGATACGAAGGGTGTCTTTCGTACTAAAGACAATCCGTACGGACGCAAATATACTCATTGTCTTCTCCTGCTAGTTCTTCCTCTCATCCTCTTCCTCGTTGTCATCTCGTCGGAATAACCAAGAAGAAAGATCCCTCGTCAATTTACTCTCTAGCAATACTATTCCCGTCGCGATCCCTTCCCGTTTCGAACGATATTCCGATGGGGAATAAAGAGAAGAAAAGAGAGCCCGCGGTGCCCGCCAGGAGGCCTTTGATTTTTACGACGTAACAATGAGCGACGAAGTGAAAGAGTCCTCTTCGAAATTAGCTTCTGATAGATATCACTATGCGATATCATTCTACTTTATTTTCTTTATTTTTTTCTTCCTTTCTTTCTATTTATTCCTTATTCCTGTCATTTTCACTTCGATATATTGGCAAAAATTAATTTCTTTTTATGAAAGGTTTATTTATATAAGATTTTATATAACAAGACTAATTGGATAATAGAAAAATAAATATTACGATGTAAGAGAATATAATGAAAATGTCTATGTAATAATTGTTTAACGCTTCGTAACGTTATGCTCGAATAAAAAAAAATCAATTTTCATTTTACATTAAATTCCATGAAATTAAATAATAAATTTAAACATTTATATACGCATTTTTACTCGCTCGTTTATCCGTACCGTCGTCACTCGTACGATGCTTACTACGTTCTGAATTCGATAGAGAATAATATCTGAAGATAAGAAACATTGTAACAGAGAAAGGTCATACAGCGAAGAATGAATCACCGAAGAGCTATTGGTTTTTATCTCATTTCCCTTGTGTAACAGTTGTTTATATCCTGTCGTCGTTTTCGTGTTTGTTATTGTTCCTTTCTTTAATGAATCCGAAACGGGAAAGGACGAAAAACGAGAAAGAAGAAAAACAATAAAATACACGGCAGACTTATAGGATAGAAAATATAATTATTGAGATTTTTTTTAAATAGGTATGATAATTACATCTTAGATTTAAGAAATAATATATCTAATTAATTTGATATGTATATTTAAATTTATATATATTTTTAATATGATATAATTAATATTATTAATATAATTTATATTTAATTTTATATATAATTTTACATGTAATTTTAAAAAATAAGGAACAAAATTTGCGTGTAAAACGATTGCGATCGCGAAGAATTATTTTTTCTAAAACAAATTGTTCCTCGTATCTTTCTCATTCCACACTCGACCATTTTTCTTTCCTTTTCTAAATGTTTTTTCTCTTTTGCTCGGTTTTACAAGTATTTTCATGCCTCTCGTTGACCCCTCCTACCGGATATTCGAGCGAAAGAAAAAAAGAAGAGAAAGAGGAAAAGAAATAAAGAGATAGGAGCGCATTACGTAAAGAGGTGAAACGCAAGCCGAGAGATAGCAAGATACTTTTGTGATATGCGAGCATTGTGAATGAGCGTGCAAGATGGAGAATCTCGCTTGCACGCGTCACTTCATTAAAAAGCTTTTTCCCCTTTCGATCGATATTTTAAAATAATCACGATTAACAATTTTCGTTTAAATTTGATTTTTCTCATTAATTAATTGCTAGATAGATGGTCACTATTTATTACCTGTATATTTGATCTTTTCTTTTCCGAATTATTTCGATAAATCCCCACACTTATACCTGTTACCCTCTTTATTATAATTATTAGATTAAAGATCGATATCTCGAAGTAAAAGAGAAAAACGTGGGAATATCAAAAGGAAAAGGGTGACGCGAATGTACGATAGGCGAGAGAAAGAGAAAAGGACGTACCCTGACGTCGTACCGAGCTATGGAGACGTAGAACGGGAAGGAGAATACAATGCCGCGCATTACGTAATTAAATCAATTGCATTAAGGACATAGTAGAAGCGCGTTGCCCTTAGCTGCGAACGTACTGCCTCGTCATCGTTCGAGATGGACGTTGTCGGTGGCGATCCGACAAGGGCGATTCCGGCCCTTGAAGCCGCTTCGTTCCTAAGTAGTCAGCAGATGTTACAAAAGTTTAATGACTAACGGCGAGACGAGTGGGTGCCGCGTGCGTGCATACTGTGTACGCGTATGTGTGATTATGTTAGTATCTGTATATGTATCTGTGTCTGGATATATGCGATTGTGTGTGTTGATACGTACGAGCTGCAGTCACTGCGTAACCGCATAATTGAGATTAAGTGACACACGCCTGCTAGTTCGTGCACCCTACTATGCGACGCGACGAATTGTCTTTGTGAATATGCTGCTTATCGTAACCTTCATTTTTCCATTAATAATTTTATTCTCATTTTTAAAAGCGAAATGTTACGAGTACACTTAGAAATTAAAAACGCTATTGTATTATATAAACGAGAATTAAAAACGCTATATAAAACAATATAGACGAGGTGTTATTATACGAGATATTGATTTTCTATTATCTTAAAATTTTATATAAAATATAATTATAATATTTCTTAAAAGAAGCAGAGATTGACGTTTAAAAAAATTCGATGAAGTCTTAAAGGAAGAACATGAAATATCGAACGAGACGATATGTAAATGGTCCTTATCCAAAAACTTCTCGCGTGAGCAACATTGTCGATCGAGATTGCAAATCGAAGAAAAAGAAAAGGAGGAACAGTCGAAAAAACAAAGAGAGATAGATAGATAGTGAGAGAGAGAGAGAGAGAGAGAGAGAGAGAGAGAGAGAGAGAGAGAGAGATGGAGAAAGAAAGAAAAGAGCAAAGGATAAAGAATGGAAAGGCAGATAGCGATGCGTCGCGGCGACTTCTTCTGACACACCCCAAAGCAACGAGATAGAAGAAGGTGGCCGCGAATAACGGCCATTTCTGCCCGTATCGAGACGCGCTTAATCACAGGCGATACTTAATCAAAAGTACCAGTCGTATGGGGTACGGCCTCCTCCGGGATTGAGATACGCAACGATCGTTTCGTTTTGTTGCGAGTATGTGCTCGGTGGCTCTTGCTGTCTGTCCGTTCAACGACGAGAGGAAAAAGATGCGAAGGAAGGAGGGCTCCCGCACCTTTCTCTTTCTTATTCTCTTTAGGAGGAGGAGCAGAAAGAGAGAAAGAGAGAGAGAGAGAGAGAGAGAGAGGAAGAGAGAGTAGAAAAAAATGATGAGAGAAAAAGCCAAAGAGAGAAATGAATGCGAAATACAGAGAGGGAGGGAGAGAGAGAGAGAGAGAGAGAGAGAGAAGGGATGGAAAGAGGTAGAACGCCGGCAGTGACGCATAAATCTGAGGTACCTTCCAGTGTACGTGCATTTAATTGCAGTGCAGCCCATCCCTGTGATATGCACAGCCACGCCGTGTCTTTTTCGGCCGTGTCTGTTGTATTCCAGCCTGCAGGCCGACTACGTTACAAGAACGAACATATACATGTGTATATATACGTGTCGTTGAAATAGCGATTATTGTGAATACTGTGATCTTTCGATTTTCGATTCATAAAATATAGATAACTTTGAGGGTGAAAAAAAAAAGAAGATCTTTTATATGATAGTATTTTATGCATTTGAGAGCTTAGTTTCTTTTATCATAATTCTTTTACTCTCTTTACTCGATTATACTCTTTTTACCAATCCCAACATTTATACCCATTGAAAAAGGAATCGTACATAAAGGATACCTATCTTGTATTCCCATAAAAAGCTCCTTTTAAAAGTTATTCGAATAAGCAAAGAGATGTTTGGCACGGATTCTCGGAGGATTCGACGGGTCGCAAAGTTATCGAGGGTAACGCGTTCTCGCGTCGAATTTCGTGAACGGTGGTTAGTAGCGACGTGGGAGAAAAAGTAATACGATTTCTCTAGCCGCTTCTCGATGGCCTCCTACGAAAAAGAAACTCGAGCGTTGAGTTTACCGAGCTACCTTGTGAAATTTTACAAACGCAATTTCCGGTGGACGGGCGCGTTAATGCACGGGAGGCCCCTCCGGCGGGAGTTCGTATGCATCGACTGCGGGCCGCCGTCTGCTCTTGGAATTGAGACCATAAATACGCCGCTCTTAAACTCCCTTTATATTCCATTTAAAAGCGACAGCCGCGTACCTGCCTTAAAAAAATCCAGTTTAAAAGAGCAAGAATAAACGCGAGAAGAGAAACAACGAGAGTTCGCAAACGTTACTCGTCAGATATCGTCTGTTAGATCTGTTTGTAGATCGAGAAATGATTATACGTTGCAAAGGGATATATGTGATTCCTTGGATAAAAATCTGTCGACGAACGATGAAAGAAATTTCTTCTTCTTTTTTTTTTTTTTCTTTTTTTTTTTTCACAGTAGACATACTTTCTTTCGAATCGTATCAAAATGTTGATACAAGGGATGAAATGAAAGAGAGGAAAAATAAAAAGGAAAGGTTAAAAGAATAACACCGATTGTCGTAGGAAGTTTAAATGGAAGAAAGAAGCCACATAGTCCCTTCATTGATCTTTCGAACAAAAGGAAGAAACTGGTAGAATAGTCGAAACCACGTTTACTCTCTAAGGTCCCATCATGGATAAATCCACCGATTGGAGTTTCAAACGAGTCACCGATTCATTTCGTAGAGCAGAGTATGTCCACTCGCGATAACTGTGTACCGCATTTCGATGAAAACTTGGGAGAGTGCTTTTTCATGGAAAAAAGGAAGAATCCTTTTGGTTGTCGTGGCGCGCGAGGCAACGCGCTCCAAACGGTGAAAAGTATTATTGGAGAAGTTTGAGAAAATTCCGTGGCGATTTCTTATCGAACTCCACTCACGGTGATTCGAAGGTCCACCGTTACGACCAAGGGGAAAGCTATTTCCGGGCAACTCTTTCGCGCTTTTCCTCCCTCCTATTTCGTTCGAGGAACTATTTCTTACTTATCGTCTTTCTTCCTTTTCTCTTTCCTCTATTGTCCGTACTTTTTACCTCTTTAAACCAAACTCGTTTCTCTCATTCATTCACTCTCTCTCTCTCTCTCTCTCTCTCTCTTTATTTCTCTCTCTTTCTTATGATCGATCTTTCTAATTTTCACGAAAAAAAGAAGAAAGCTCGAACGAACGGGACGAACATATTTGAAATGATCGTGAATCGTAAACGGGATTACTCGTAAAAGGAAGTAGAAGACGAAGTTTCGTATAAAATTCGACGATCGTTCTCACGAGACTTCTACGAAGAATTTTTCAAGAAATTCGCTCTTACGTAGTGTATCACTACCTACCGTAGATCTAGCTAGGTTGGTAGGTATATCTGCTACTGCTTTGCCGCATCTCGCGACCCATTTTTCTCCCTGATATACATAGGTAGGAACATAAGCGGGCAAAGCGCAACCGCACCCAAGCGTAAGAGCTTCTTACATTGAGCACTCCGTGCCGTACCGTCGACATTACATTTTCGGCTTTACATCTCGACGTGTGCATTGCGGTCGCGTCGAAACTGGGTTACGCGTATGCATACATAACTCCGCTTGGCTTGGGATCTTGATTCGATAAGTTTTTATATATGCTTCTTCTTGAAGCACACAATGTATTTCTCTGTTATTCTTTCAAAAAAAAAAAAAAAAAAAAAAAAAAAAAAAAAAAAAAAAAAAAAAAAAAAAAAAAAGAGAAAAAAGAAAAAAAGAAAAAACAGAAAAAAAAGTAAACGTTTCTCGATTGGCAATATTATATCTTTTATCCGATTTTGCTTTGTTATTAACATGCATAAAAAAATAATCAATGCTTCATCATTTCCTTTATTCTTTCTATTTAATATTCCTTTCGTTTATCATAATGGATTATGCCAGAACTGAAAATAAAATATCTTTCCCCGTGATTCTTCTTTTTTCCTCTTTAAATCATTTCTTTCTGGTTCTGAATCAAACGGACGCCAAGTATAAGCCACGTCCTCTTTATCGGTTCATGCGTACCCATCTTAATAGATTTACGAGGTAAATATTAGCAGTGAGACCGAGCAGGGGAATGTTTTCGGGAGTTCGATAATATCGAAGATCGGGCATGAATTACCGAAGCATCGACCAAATCGGGCCACTCACGTGCAAGAGTGCGAGAACGAGTCGGACGAGTGCGGTGCATACGATTTCGACCGGTCCATTACTCCTGCGGGCGTTGCACATCGACGGAAGGCTCGTTCGCGAGTACGATCTCTCTCTCTTTCTCTCTCTCTCTCTCTCTCTCTCTTTTTCATTCTCTCTCTTTTCTTCCATCTTTCTCCTTCTCTCTCTTTCTTTCTACCTTTCTGAACGAATACTTCGAGTCTCTTTTCTCTTCCTCTGTCCTCTTCTCGAAGTCTCTTTCTCTTTGGCCTATCGGATGGCTTGGTGCATCCCAGTGATAAACATCGGTTACGTGCCCAATGTGCATGCTCACCCTACGATGTATACCTTACCTTTCTCTCTCATTCCCACTCTTACTCTTCCCCCCTCTCTCTCTGTCTCTCTCTCTCTCTCTTTCTCTTCACCTTTCTCGCTCTTCTGCGCTTGGATTTCTCTCATCGATTTTCACGCGGCCCTCTCTTCTCTTCCTACCTCTCTCTTTCTCTCCGTCTCAGCACACAGTTTCTTCGTTGCGATTAAGCCATCTTAATGGCTAACGAAGCTCTGAGGATACGAGCTGAACACGCGAAGGATTCGCTTTGCTTTCCTTTCGATCGTCCTTCCTTCTTCTCTTCCTTTCTCTTCATTCACTTCGAATATATTATATTTAAATATAAGATTTCCTTCTCGTTTCTTCCGCCTTCTATTGTTTCCTTCTTTTCTTCAATTTTATCTTTTTATCACTCGCAGTTGTATTAAGATTACAAATGAGTAATATTTAGAATGATACAATTGACATTTCCTTTATATATTTTTAATAACAAATAAAAGAAGTGAATTAATAATAAATTCTTTAGTAATTTTAATATTTCATGTATTTAGGAATTTTATATATTTCATGTATTTTGTCTGTTTGATTTAAACATATATTATATATTATAGATCATGTATGTGCGTATATATATATATATATATATATATATATATATATATATATATATATATGATATAGAGAAGAAAGAAATATCCGTACTTTATAGCGATTCCTCTTAAGGATTTACACGATCGTAGCGATAAAAAAATGGAGATGAAAGAAACCATCTGCCGAGGTCATCTAGATAGTATAGCCGTAAGGTAGACGAGAACGTTTTTCTTTTCGAGCGACTTTCGACTCGACGGTATCTCTTCACTCCAAGCTTATTCTTTTCCTTCTTCCCTTTCCCTTATTCGCGACCCTTTTTTCGCCAGAATCCCTTGGTCGAATGAACACATCGGCGTCATTTTGCGTAGGTGTTCTCTCGTTCTCATTCCTTTAAAATCTCTCATATTTCCATCTTTCTCTTCTACGACGTCGCCGTGTTAATATCGTAGAAAAAATACGCGACGACGGTGAGAGATAGCCTTTCGGACTTTCAAAGAGATTTGAAAGATATCCGATTCAATTATTCGCGGCTTTACATATGTGACATAAACACCGCTTGTCACCGCGTGTTATTTCTTTATCTCTTTTATTTTCTTTTTCCTTTTTTTTTTTTTTTCCTTTTTTATGAACTTTTCAAGTTAACTCCTATTTTTGACTCTCGTGTCTCATATATTCTTCTTAGTCTTCTCAGCCAAAATCCACTTTACTCGAAAGCAAGTTTAATAAATCACTTTTCTTGATTTATTTCACTAGCTCATAAGCATCTAAGAGGTATAAATTTATTTAATTTTATTTCTATATAAAAATAATTTCTCTGTAATTTTAATAATAATTATCGTTAATATACTTGGAAATTTTTTCGTTAAATCGATACGATTGCTCTATCATAATAACTATCGACATACGAATGTAATTAACAATTGTTCATTTACCTCGTAATGATCGTTTGCTTTCAACTCTCTTTACTCGTTCTCCAACCATCATCACTTTTCATACACATCTGGATAAAAAGCTTTAGGTTCTCGTGATTCTAGCATTTCACTTCTTTTGTTCGAAAATTCGCACTAATCACAAGTTCGCGTGTACGACCTTTTTCACCCTTTCGCTCTCCATGATGTCTTTTCGCTATAGCAATTTACTTTTATTTACTTTTGTTGTTTAATTTTTCAGACTAATTTTCATAAATTAAACATCGTTCGTCATACAATCCGATAAAGAAAATGGAATATTTTGATATCCTTATGAAAAAGGCCTGAAATCAAATTCTTACTTGAATACAAATTTGCGCATAATAAATGTAACGCCAACCGTTACGCATTTCTAATCAAATTTACGAGAGTCTATGGTTACCAACGTGTAATGTAATACTCCGCGTTAAGGTTTATATACTCCACAAGTACCACATTTCAGAGAAACGTGCATTCTCCTTATATGTGAATGTATGCACGTGCGATATCCCATATGACTTAAACATGATGCTGAAGAAGAGTATGAATCCGAAGATGGCACCCCTCTTCCCTTAATTCGATGTTACAACATAGATTCAGAAGTACTGAAAGTTCCATCCTCGAACATGGTCTGGTAGTAAATTTTGAATCGATTGAAATCAATAGACCATGTACATTCTTTAACGAATAAAAATTTTTCCTTATGACTATCCTTTCTCTTCGTATTTTATCTCCAAAGAAGAAACAATGGTAAGGTGACAATTTTTTACAATTATTTATAAAAAAAGTTTCACAAAAAAATAAGTGTGGTCTATCGAAAATATAAAAATTATCGGGCTTTGTTAGTCTTTTTCGTTTTTTTTTTTTTTTTTTAAGTTATAAACGACGAAACAGATATTTAACAATGTAAAGTTGTTAATTAATCAAAACGTAAATAATTACGTATTGATTAACGTATCGATGATTAAGGATTCTTGATCTTTTTTTCGTTCCTTTCGATGTCCTATGATTGTCGTTCGATCATTGTAACGAGCGCGATAAACGTGTACGTCATAATCGTTAAAGGATCAGGGATTTGGTTTCACGTTTCGTTCGTACATATCTTCATACATGAACACCCGTAACCGAATCTATTCTCATCGTTAGTCTTCTCGTCGTCATCGTTAACGTTGTTCAATGATTTGCCGCGATAAATATAGATAGGTACCTACATATATTTCATGAACGTAATTGAATTGGTTTATCTTGGTGGACTTGCGTGAGCTGAACGCCGCTAGTCTTCTTGAATTTGACAATACATCAACGTCACATCGATGCATTTCGATACTGATTTGTGGTAAACGTAATCACTCCCTTTATTAAATTCCATTGTCATCGGAATCGCTCGAGTCCAGTGCAGATGCGACTCGCTTCGTTCATTTTCGTTCGCTCGTTCGTTGCTTCGTATCGGAACCAATCACGTTAATGTACAAAACGGTGGTTTTCCCTGAAGCGTTTCGCAAATCGTTCTCGTTACTGATCGAGATCTACGGGCCGATTTTAAATGGACGATTTGACAGATCTGATCTCATACGAACAATCGATATCGACTACAGTTTGTTAATGATATACGACATATTATTTTCAGAAAAATTCGTGACATTAAATTATTATACATCTTCACCAACAATCGATACGTGATCACGATTACAATCCGTCCATCGTGAGGGACCAAATTTAACGCCGTGCCGAAGTCGGCAAGAGGCGAGATAAAAAAAGCAGCGTGATTCGTTTGTATGCAAATATTTTCTTGTACAAGTCGACTCGTATGTAAGCCTCCTTATTCCCCGTTACCTTTGTTGTTTGAAAATAAAACGTGGCCCCTTTCGATGGAAGACTTGTTCCTGGTACCCCGTGGAATGCCATAAAGCGCGCCAAGTTACCATGTATATCGGCGAAGGTTTTGCCTGAATTTCCATCGAATGATCGGTGGTGCAACGCTTGTACTACCTGCGTGCAACGACCGCGTTAAAAAACTGGAGAGAGAGAGAGAGAGAGAGAGAGAGAGAGAGAGAGAGAGAGAGAAGGAAATACGTGCAGTTTAATGCATTCTCAATGGTAAAACGACATGCTCAAAAAACTGATTGCTGGAAAGTTGTCAAGAATTTTTTTACGATCTAATATCGATATCGAATCACTCTCGTCGATTTATTTTTCATTTCCGATTATTTCGAAGAATTAGGATATCGTTCTTGATTTAATTCTTGGCATACGGATTCTCCAAGAGTTCTTTTTTTCTTTGCAATATAAAAGAGTGGATATATCTTCTGTTGAAATGAATCCTGTTTTTGATTTAAGGAAAATCTCAGGATATTATCGCTCGATGATTGTTGTTTCGCGGCACGTTAGGTATCAGTGAGACAGAGTGATCCTTTGTGATGAGAACAACGGAACTCGAAGTATAATTACAGGCAAGGGCTCGTTGTCGTTGTCGTTGTCGTTGTTGTCGTCGTTGTCGACCGCTTCGATCGCGTTGCTGCCTAAACGACAATGACCCTCTTTGGTCGATGAACGACCATCGGCCGATACGGCGTAATCGCCTGTCACCTACAAACCACGAAGAACTCTCTAGTCCGGTCGATCGAAGCGGGATAGGTCTCGGACATCCGTATGTTCGTCTTCGATAAATCGATTCTCGGTAAACCGATTGGATCGTTAACATAAAAGGACTTGAAGCAATAACGACACGTGCGAAAATACAAATTTCCATTTTCACGTTATTCATTTTATTAAATGAAACAATTAAAAGAAAAAAAAACAAAAAAAAAAAACAAAAAAAAAAAGAACAAAAAAAATAATAGCACTTATTAATTTTCATCGTATAGTAAAATTGATCGCAGGAAAGAATTGTGATTCTTTGAAAAAGGAAAAAAAAAAAGAAAAAAAAAGAAAAAAAGAAAAGACAGAAGAAAATAAAGAAAAAAAAAAAAAACTTCCCTTTTTTTATAACAATGCGCAAATCCAAACACATTTCCATGAAAAAGGGTATAATTCTCGCGAATATCCTACGGACGTTCAGATGTGATGTACTCCGTTAAAGAGAATCAAGTAAGAACGGACAGTGCACTATCGCACTAATGTCTAGGAGAGTGTGATTCTGTGTTCCCGTTGTCGTACGAGAGGACAGCTCACCGAGCGTTATTATTTTTCCTTGTTCCTCCCGCTTTAGTTTTCTCTAACCCGTCCCCACATTGTATCTTTCCTTCTTCCGTGCCCTTGGGTTACCGGGTAAAATGATATGTTCTGCTAAACCCTAGGCACCGGGCCATAAGAGGCCAGATAAGACAAGATGGGCCACGGGATATGGGGATCCGTATTAACTTCCTTCTCTCCTTTGCAAATGGAAAAAAAAGAAGGAAAAGGAGAAGAATAAGAAGAAAGAGAAGAAGGAAGAGGATGAGGAGGAGGAGGAGGAGAGAGCAGGGACGCTAATCGCCCTTGCTCTGTCGCCTCGGGTTATCGCGTATGAAGTCAGCGAGAAAGAAGTAAGCTAGAAAGAAAAAGAAAAAAGAAGAAAGATTCGTAGAGATACAGGAAAGAAAAGGAGAGAAGAAGGAAAGTTTTTCTTTTTTCTCTTCTTTTTTTTTTTTTTTCTTTTTTTTGCAATCTTTTTCATTCAAGAAAAGAGATATAGCTTCTAAGACATCGACCTAAATGAGCTTGGTGTTCGATGCACAACGGTAAAGTGATGCGCTCTGGAGAAATTTCTTGAGTGTTTTGAAGTATGTACCTTGGTAACATTCAAAAGAAAGCTCATTGTCGTCTCGCGTGCGAAACACTCATCGTGCATTTTTTTGTCGGTTGAGTGCTTGCGCCTCCAAAAAATGGAACCGCATTAAGGGACTTATATAAATACGATAGGGTAGTCAAGTAATATGTAAAGCGGACATTCTGCGTGTTTCGTGCATCGTATCGGAGCAAACGTGTCGTATACGATTACTTTTTCTACATTGCTTCACATCCAACCGATTTTTCGCGATTATCTCATGAACGATTATGATTTTATGTTCGACAACGTATCTAAAGATTGTTCTTTAATTATTTCCACTCTCTAAATGTCAAACCCAATTGCCTTTGACAGCTGAAGTGTTTTTTCTCCATCTATAAATCCATAATAGGGATAATAAATATTACAATTTTTACTCAATTTGTTTAATTTATTTTGTTAAATATATTAATAAATATTATATATATATATATATATATGTATAAATTATTTTTCTTTAGATTTACTATTTACCCCGTTCTTATTATTGACATTAATTTAGTACTAAGTAATTATTAAATTAATAACATTATGCGATAGGATAAAAGTTTAAAATTACATTTCTTTTATAATTTAAAACAAAAATTAAATATTTCAATGGTAAAGAGAATATGTCATATTTTTTTTCAAAAATTAATTTTCTATTTTTCTTTTATGCAGATATTTCAACGCACAAAGAAAAGCTAAACGAAAATGTTATATAATTTCTTCTATTATTTCTAGCACTAGCTCTACTGTCCTTAGATTAACTTTCTTTTTCTTTTCGGAATCGAACCCTTAAATCATTGCTCAAACTATCGTTAATTACTCGACGAGGACCGGTAGTCTGACGATTTCAAATACTTAAGCTAATTCCCTTTCGACCGAGCAACCGAGACCAGAATCATTATAGTCCGATTAGACCTTAAGGAATTAATTCGGCCATTGTCTGTGGGATTTCTGTCTGCGCCATAAACCCTTTTGACTAGAGGGTAGTACGTGTTATGTCCCTTCTACTAATCTTGCCTTCTTCTTCACGCTTTTCGAGATCGGTCAATTTAGGTATATCCAATCCTTGATCTCTCCTCACATGACAGATTATATCATCTCAAATTCAATATTTTTCAATTAAATTTATTCGAAGCAAAATTATTTTTTACTTTTAAACTATTACCTAAAACAATAACGATTTATCCAATCGACATTTAAGAATTTATATTGACTAGATGTATCTTTAATTAAACAGATATATCCATTGTTTATCATTGATTCTTTAATTTGAATTCTATAAACTTATATACGTAATAAATCTAATTATAATATTCGATGAATCTAATTCCGAGAATTTATGTTAGAAAGATTCTCATATATTAATTTACACTTTTTTTTTTTGTTGTCTACCGATAAGATTGTCTATAAAGTTTCTTCATGTATTTACGTTTATATTTAATATATAAAATAAAATTCAGATAGAATATTATATTTCTATATAGAATGAAAGATGTATTAAGGAATCAAACAATAAAAAAAAAAAAGTTCCAATTGTGGAAAGATACGAGTATCATTCGTTCCTCTTTAAATATCTTAAATTTCTCAATTCAAAATTTTTCATGAAATCCTTCGCAATGGAAATTCAACGAGCTCGAATTCGATCGTGTTCTCGAGTAAAGTGTTCGAATTATGGGCAATGGATACGAGACGAGAGATGAAACGCGAACCGATGGAAGCATCCCAGTGAACACTCTCGTCTCAAAGGAAGGCAGTTCGTACTATCTCGAAGGAGTATGAGAAACCGCATAATGTGTAACCAGAGATACTCTTGCATGCTCGTAGGGCTCTTTAGCGTAGGCAGAGGGTGCAAAGTCGTGGCGAGACTTTCACGACCCTTAAAATCGAGAGAGAGAGAAAGAGAGAGAGAGAGAGAGAGAGAGAGATAAAGGGCGAGAAAGAAAGAAAGAGAGGGAAACAGAATGAGAGAAAGAGAAATAGATAGAGAAAGAGAGGGTGACCCATGCAACCTTTTTGCCACGAAGAAAGGGTCAGAAAGGAAGGAAGAAAGGAAGGAAGGAAAGTCCGTTCCCTTGAGAGTAATCTACAAGGAAGTGAGTACGAAGCGGATTCCGCGGGACGAGCGTTCAGAGACGCGAAATATCGAGGCCACGAGGCCTTTAAATTAGAATCGTGCTACCCTCCTTCAGAATAGACATTCACATTTACCCTCGACTACATTCCTGGGACCACGAAATTAACAAAGATTTCCATTATACGTTCGCCAACGCTTACGTTTATGTCCTCACATTTTCTTGCATATTAATGTTAGAATCGACTCGAGAATAACCATGATAGTAGCTTTTGAAATAGTATGAGTAATATGGAAGACAAGGAGTTCTGGCAAATGATAACGACGTAATAAAGATATACCCATCACAATGAGAAATATATGGACCTTGTCAAAATGGATATGCAAAATATGTAAATAAAACTACGAATTTATTCATTCTGCTCGATAAGCCAAACGATAGATAAATTCATTGAATAATGAAAATAAATAATCTAGAGTATAATATTGAAAATAATAAGTTATTTATCTATTCTAAACCACTACAGACTCAATCCATGAATTAATATTGGATTACATTAAATTTTTAATGAGTAGTGAAATGATAGCTATCTTATATCACGGTTAAGAAAATGATTAATTTATAAAAGATTTTTAAAAAATATTCTTGCGATTTTATCAGAATACTGTAGCTATAATCATATATTTAAAATAATATTTGTACACGATGACTATAGTTTATCAGATTTAAGCAAATTTTATATTATGAACATTTGAATCGTGATATATTTATTATAAACAAATGTACTGAGTGACATGGTAAAACGATTGAGAAATGTTCTATTGTATAGTACAATCATTGTCTTTTTTCATACCCTTATATCTAACGTACATTAGAGAGAGACCGAGTATCTCTTTCTTTATCTGTCACTGATGGTTATTAAACTACTACGTATGTACGTCATTCGCATCGAGTACAATACATACCATCATAGAAGGGTAGCACATCGATAACGAGAACGAAGGGTGTGTTATGAAAACGCAGTTTATCGAGTCCCTTTAAAGGCAACGATAAGCTGGATAAGCTCAATTGGAGGGCTTGGGACTAGTACGATTTATTTTTGAATGACAATCCCTATTTGCGAAGACAAGGTTGCTCCCGAGAGAAAGAGAAAGAGAGACAAAGACAGACAGAGAGAGAGAGAGAGAGAGAGAGAGAGAGAGTGAGAGAGAGAGATTCTTGTTATCACGAGGACGGTAAAACACCTCCGGGTATAGCAGAACAGGTCGTTGTTACAATGGCGCCCTACCAAACGAACTCCCTTCTTCTTTGCCTTCGTGTCCATGCAACGCTACAAAAGCAACTTTTACCCCTTTTCTTGTCGGCCACAAAGTGTGTGCACAAAAATTCCTCTCCCTTCGCAAGTACTATCCTACCAAATCCACGTGAAGACTGGTGGCATGTTGTCGTATAACGATTTCGCCGAGATGACAAACGACCATTGTACGTTACTACGAGCTACATCGTCGAGCTATAACTCCCGCGACGCATTACGGACGAGACTGATTTACCAACGTGAAATCGGCCTGCCGCGAATAGTCTCACTCGACTGAATAAAGAAAATATCATTTTTCTCTTTCTACTTCCCTCTTAATCTTTTTATCGAAAATCGAAAACTAATCGATCGATCTAACTTAACGATTTATAAACCGATATTAAAAATTCATCTTTATCTATGACCTCATCTCGTTGAATTTTGTTTTTTTTTTTTTTTTTTTACTTTTATAGTCCTTTATCATCGAACTTGATCTGTCATAGATAGAAACGTGAGGAAAGACCAGAGAGGGTATTTGATTTCACGAAACATCGGAAGCGTCTTTCTTTGCTTTCTAGCCCTCCGTTCGAAATATTTCTTATCGAAATCAAGTTCTTTTCACGATCGAGAGGTCTTGGACGGTACGAGATGAAAGTAGAGGAGATAGAAGTGTGGTTGGTAAAAAAGAGAGAGAGAGAGAGAGAGAGAGAGAGTGAGTGAGTGAGTGAGTGAGTGAGTGAGAGAAGAGAAGAAGAGAAAAGCGAGAGCTTGACAGTAAGGAGAACGGAGAGAAGCAGGTATAGGTAATGTACCAAAATTGCTTTACCGCCGGTCCATTTACGGAGATGAAAAGCACTCTCTGGCAAGTACACCAGTGGCTTCGGCGAAGGGTTCACGGCAGCCAGTAGTGTCGTCGTACCCTACCAGAGACGCTGAATACAGCCGACGTCCGACCACGCTCTCCATTTCAGTTTGCAACCAACCCTTTGACCAATTTGCTGTTGCTACATAGTATAACTTTCGCTACGGCATTATCATGAGGTGTATTAATAACGTCGCGATAGTGATTGCCAAGTTATTTCATCACTCTGACTGATCTCAATGATCGGATCTTAAATGGCATTCGATAAGCAACCGTATCCCTTCGTAAATATATAAATCATGTTCTATCAATTTCTAAGAACTTTGCACTATGTGCAAAATTATTTCAAACAAATAGTTTAGCCTACACCTGTTGTTAAATGTATATATGTATGTAAATATATGTATACATGAATTGTTTACTTTTAGCGAGTACACGTGAACGCGCAATGAATAGGATTATGCGTAAGGGAATATTTTTGAATTAAAAATCAATTATTACGAATGCGACGAAAAGATAGTGAAAAATGTTATTTTCAACAATTTTTACTTTTCATTCGAAGTCGCAACTATTTTTAATTCCAAAGATATTCATATTTAAATGGAAAATAAGTCAAAACTATTATATCCAAAGATTGATAAAGTGACTGACTTCGTTAATTTGATAGAATTAATATTTATACAATTGATTGATAATAAATAATAATAATTTTTCTTATCTACTACGACTCGCACTCGTCTTATTACTCGTCACATGTTCATTGAAATTATGAATTGTTATATTTCGAATAAGTATAATTTCGAAAAGGAAAGTCGTAGAGATATGAAACAAAGACTCTTTTAAATAATAAAATATCATCTATTTATTTACGTGCTATTTTTGAATACTATTAATATATTAAAATTGAATTATATCAAAACTATACAATAAAAGAATAGTACCAATTGTCTCTACACGGACAAATTTAATAAATAATATGCATAAGAGCAATAAATTATATATAATATTTAAAACTTTAAACACGAATTGTATATTTTGTATAAATTCTATTCTATTTTAATAAAATGATAGATATTGAATTCAATTCTATAATTTCCTTCGAGGGAAATATTTTCATTCGGTAGAATTGAAAATTCTTTTCAAGAATGAAATTCATTCGCTCGGCCAATTTCGACATAGAAAAAGTCACAGTCGAGGGATTTATCTTTGGCTTGTTGTTCGATTAAATGGCAACGCGCGTATAATATCAAATTTACTTTCGTTTTGACACGGCTGCATGTTAATGCGTTGCACGGCGGTCAGGCAATGTCAAACACAGTATTTACGGGGCGAAGTCTGTAGCGGTCAGACGCGTGCACGTATACACGCGTAACATGTGTGTTTGTCGAACGAGAAAACGTACTCCGTTTCACGAGTATTCGAGCAATCGAACGAAATTTCTCTCTCTCTCTCTCTCTCCCTCTTTCTCTCTCTCTTTCTCTCTCTGTCTGTTTCTCTCTTTCTCTCTTTCGTGTACGCGCGCGAACGTGCAAAAACATCAGCCAGCAACTCTCGACGTGAATACATCGATCACAAGAGGATACGAGCGGATGACGGTGACGACTCGTCAAACTTGTTGTTATTATTATTATTATTATTATTATTATTATTATTATTATTATTATTATTATTATTATTATTATTATTATTATTATTATCCATGATAAAAAATATTTCTCATTTTCATATTTTATAAGTACCCCCGAGAAATTAATTTCAATTGTTATTCTAAAGAAATTTATATGTGAAAAATAAAAGAACTACGTATAACTAATAGCCAAGTAAAAGACGAATTAAGAATGGAAGTTATAAACTTTCTTGAAAGTTTTAACCGTACTTCTGAAATGAATTTTCTCGAATATACTAACAAGATCTATAGCGCGACTCGAGGCGATCCTTAAACGACGATTCAACGGCGTTTAAATAATGATCGTACTGACTTGGAGCCGAGGGCGAATCGAAAGATCAGGTGCACCAAAGAAAACTACTCCCGGAAATGAATTGAACCGAATTCCGGTAGGGCCAGGGAGTCGATTAGGGTGCAACCAAACGGGAGATACGAGAGATTTCTCGAGGAGGAAAGGGACATCGACGACGATTTACTGTCCGTCGGTTCTATTCTTCGGTCATTTTCTTCTACAGTTTATCTCTTTCTCTCTTTCTCTCGTTCTACATCTTTCTCTCTGTCCCAAGGAGTTCTGACCCCGCGGAAAATCGAAGTGGATCTTGCCGTTTGGTATTAACATTTCCATCAAATTCTTCCGTTCCATAAAACAATTTGCGCTCAGTTTTTGCTCCGGTAAGGCGCGACGATTCAATCGTGATGCGATCAATGAACCGGAAGGTACGTACGAGTCTCTCTTCGCATTTGGGAAGAGTCGAAATGTCACGCTTGACGAGCGTACTACGGTCCTTCGAGAATACTCGTTAGACTGGAGTGTCTGCGAATAGACTTTCGACTTGAAAATCAAGTTAAAACTCGAGAATATAAGCTGTATGTTAACTAAGTAATTAAATTAATCAAAAACAAATTATTTGTTCGATTATCCGTCGAGTTAATTTTATACCATTTAATATGACTTCTTTACGATATAACATACTTTTCCACTTACGATTAATAAATATATCTTATCAGAATTATTTTACCATTCAATAATATTTCTTTCAAAGAGGAGATTGGTAAATGGACGTAATGTAATTATATTGAATTAAATTTGCGAAAGAACATCTTACGATCACATTCATTGGCAGATCATCTTATGTCGATGTAATAAAATAAAACAATTAGGTCTAGTTAGAAGGAGGTTCACACGCTTCGTTCGGAACGTTAGAATCCCCTCTATGAACTTAACATCGACTACTTCGAATTCCCAAGAGAAATCGTAGGTTGTGTCGACGGGCAGCATCAGTTTCAGGAAGCCACGTCGACCGATAAACTTTTTATTTAATTACGCGATAGCTACACATCTGCGTACTTCTTTTCGACTACATTGCCAGCTGGAGAACTAAAAGTATTGGTGGCTTGGGAATACATTTCTCTATCCTTATTGTCCTCATCAAATCGGACGTGCTAGTATCAACTAAACTCGTTTTCTTTCTAATCGAGCACGATCCATCTATTAAACTACAAGCTGTAAAATGCTAATCGCAAAATGTTTGATCGCATATCGGAGAATGATGTATTTCAAAAGTAAATTGAAAATATTTCATATCGTATAACATTACGATAAAATAAATAAATATATATAATAAATATATAAAATAAATAATATATATATATATATATATATATATATATATATATATAGGTATATAGGTATAGGAAGAAGTATCTACTATTAAAGATAAATGATGTCTCATGAAAAATTGTTCACCCGATCTTTCATCACTTCTTCAATTTTTCTACGTATCATTCGTTTTTATTTAATAAGAATTCATAATAATTTCTACTTATCTCATATCTCACGTTATTATCTGATATCTCATGTAATTATTTGTCATTGCACATCCTTAATTCTTTTCTGAAATGATTGGAAAGAGCCATTATTTGAAAATTCAAAGATAAAACAAAATGGCTGGAAGTTGTAATCGATCCCACAACCGCGGATTCAATATCCGCAAAGCGTCAAATTTAATTTCGTATATAGCCATCACTATTTGTTCGTAAGCGGCTACGCGTAAAATACTCTCTCGCTTTTGCTATTGCTACCGAATCAATGTCGACGCTTTCTTTACACGGAACGAACCGTAAAATCCAGATTCCATAGGTATACATTCAACGGCGTTGCTCGGATCCATTTTCCTCGACGTTGTAAAGCTTATTTACTCAGGGAAAACAAGCGCTAAGCGCCGATCATTTAACGATGCCGCACCATCCAAGCTTCTCCCATTGATTCCGATCGAAGTTGTACTAACTGTGCAATCGTTTTCACCATATTACGAAAGAAAATAATATACGAATGCGAATATCCTGTCGAGCCGTGCATTACGATTTGCCATATTGTCGGATATTCTCTCGCAATCAGCTGTGTTCCATCCATCGCGATTAAATCAAACAATTAGTAAAATCCTTTCCCTTCTAATTACCGAGTCACATCCATGCTGGAGATTATCTTTCAAATACAACAAAGATAGATAACGTAGACATTTATAAAGCGATAAAAAAATCTCTTTTAAAGTATCATTTTTGAGTATTCATATTAAGCGAAATAAATAAATACATGGAACATCTTTTAACCTGCCTATCTCTGTAAATCGTTTGTGCAAAATCAATGAATGAATATGGAGAACGTATCGAAAGTCGGTGCTCTGTTATCGCGCGACAAAATCCCGCGATCCATATAACGTGGCCGGACCACAGAGCCATGAAATTTAATTCCATAAATGGCAATCGAACGTACATACGTAGCTTACGTATGTATTATATAAGCGTACGCAACGCGGCCCATGTTTGTACGGTCGCGCGTACGTGCAAACATTGGCGCGACTATAACGTCATAACCCAATAACTTGGTACGGTGAGATGAGGTCGGGATAAAGGGAGGAAGCTCGCAAGAGCCACGATCCTATCGAACGGCAAAATGATTTTTATTTGGTGAACACGTCGAACCGCAATCTATCGCGTCTTCTAACGGTACTGGATAATTACTTAGGCACGGCAATCAAGTAATGGATCCCATGTGTGCATCTCTGCATCGGTATCTCTACTATCTACACGCTTGAAACCGCGAGCGATCGCAATACACTGACGAAACCGGTGACTATCATATGATTTTCGTATTATCCAGAGATATATCCAAAGATATATTCGAAAGACTTGGAAGATTCTTGTTTTTAGGTCAATTTTTATAATCACTCTCCCTTTCTTTTCTTCGATTGTTATAATCGCTCTATTGTGTAATTATATGATAAAAATCTATTACATTTTAATGACAACATTAATTTTTTTCCAGTCCAATCTAACCATATACGATTATTAACATTTTTATCCATTATCCATTATCCATGTCAAAATTTAATGGCACAAAAACAATCAATTCCTTTTTCATTAATCAATACGATTCATTACGTACCAAAATGTTCTCTATATCGTGAATAAATTGAACAAAAAAAAAAAAAAAAGAAAGAAAGAAAGAAAAAAAAAAGAAAAAATTCACTTCCCATAAGAATCATACGGTAATTTGTATATATTTTTGTGTCGTTGTTATCACTAAATCTATAATCTGTATAAGATAAAAAGGATTTAAAAGATAAAAAGGAATTTCATAATAAAATGCGTCTGCTCGCAATAAAAATTATAATACGTTCTCTTCTATATTATACGAAAGACGACCATTTCGGTGGTATGCTAAATCCTTAGAAATGCGCCTTGTCGCGCTTTACGATACAGCTCGTATCGAAGGTTCAACATTTACTCTCTTTAATGTCGATCGTTTGCGCTCATCGCAATCATATCCATCGAGCGTGACTTTAACGTACGGAGTCTCTCAAAATCGACGTTTTCACGGTATCACGTCCAAAGTCGAAAGAGTTGAGAGCGTTCTCGAAATTTGAAAATTTTATCGCGACGCGTCGCTAAAAGTGCTTTCCTACGCTTCTTCCTTTTCTTCCTCTATCATCTCTCCGCCGTATCCCTTTTCCTTTTCTCTTTCACGAGCGAACATTTGAATTTATTTTAACGCGCAAACCCTTCCACTCGAGCTCTTCTCGTTTTCTGGAATGCTTTCGAATCTTTTTTCTCTTTATTTTTTCTTTTCCTTTCTTTTACCTCTTTTTTTTTTTTGTTTTTTCTTTCTTTCCTTTTTTTTTCCCCAAAACATACGACCACACTGGATGATTCGGGTAAATGTGCTCGGTCTGCGACTTTTAAAACGAATCTCGTACCTCTTGAGATGCACAAGACTAAGAGAAAGAAGGAGAGAGAGAGAGAGAGAGAGAGAGAGAGAGAGAGGGAGGGAGAGAGAGAGAGAGAGAGAGAGAGAGAAAAGAGAACCGGTGTTCTTAAGGAGTTTTCGCGAGTTCTTACACGGCCAATAAAGCGCTGACAAATGCTTTCGGCGACACTATCGTACGGGCCTATCTTCTCTCGGTGGCCATTTCCATTTCGTCTTGGACAGAACCAGTTCGCTCGCTTGGCCGACGGCCACCGCGAAATTTTACGCTCATTACAAGCAATTAAGGAACGCGCTCGCATAAGAGAGAGAGAGAGAGAGAGAGAGAGAGAGAGAGAGAAGAAGGACAGAGGAATAAAAGAAAAAGTTAGAAATCAAGGAGAAACGGACAAGATCGAGAAAGCAATCGGTATTCAAAAAGAGATGAGAAAAGAATTAGAAGATAGAAAAGAAAAAGAAAAAGCAAAGTCGAGAAAACCGATACCAAATGTCTCTCGCATGTCGAGATAAACTTCTCCGGACGTCGGGACTTACGAATGGTAATTTCAATCTGTAAGGATTATCCGGATAACCGAGATAATCGATATTTATATCGATAGTACAAAAAGGGTCCGATGGAACTGGTGGATGAAGAGGAGCATGAGGAGGAAGAGAAGGAAGAACGGGCCGGTTGGATTTGGAGAAAAGGGGATAAAAGATCGTCAAGAGAAGTGCTTTGAAGGAACAGACTTAAGCCCTGGATATTATGATTCGTGATTCTTTGTATAAAAGTACACCAGCCGGTTGCTCCTTCTCCCAACCATATCGTTATCTTCCTTTACGACGATAACTGTTCGACTCTCTCTTTCTTTCCCTCTCTCTTTCTCTCTCTCTCTCTCTTTCCTTTATTCCCTTCTTTCTTTATTTCGCAGACGTGATATTTCCGAATTTATCGACCACCTAGCGGAAACCATTGGATAAACTTTCTTTCTGAAATATCCGATCGTTTCAAAAAATTCATAATCCTGTTCTAGAAGTATGAAGTATTTACATTTACATATACATATACATATACATATACATATACATATATATATATATATATATATATGTCGAAAACAAAACAAAAAGATATATAAATACTTGTACAACTGTGATTGATTAAATGACGTTTTTGTTCAATCATATTCTGTTAAGCTTATTATAATCTTCATTTGTAGTTATAATAATAAAATCGAAGAATAAAATTGAGTAAAATAATGTTTTTGCTTACAATAAATCTGATATAAAGTAAATGTGATATCTATGTGCATATATACATACATATGGAAGAAAAGCAGGAAAAGGAAACGATTAAATGCGATGTCGTTAATATCGAAATCGATGGTCTAACAGATCAAATTTTCTCTCGTTGTTCCATCGTTTCGTTTAGTAAAGCTATTACAACTTTATTAAACCGCTCGTAGAAACGCAAACGTTTTTATTAAGCCGAAATTCCATATAAACGAATCTTTGCTTGAGAGTACCGATCGTTCGAGTTTTTATTGGAGTTTTAAAGGGATAGATTTGAAAGCCACTTATATCGATTGCCCAATCTGATTTTTTTTTTCCTTCCTTTATTATTTTTCGGCTTTGAATTTCGATACAAGAATCGATATATCGTTTACCATAAAAGTATGCGAATCTCGGAGGTATCGTTATAAGGTAATAAAACGATATGTACTTTCTCCTTCTCCATCTGTTTTACAATCAAATGTTACTTCGTTCGAATCTCGTTCGTTGAGTATTATACGGAAATTGATTCTACCTATTGGAATTAAAACGGGCCAAACGAGGGATGCACTTTTCTGGGCAGTTTATGACGCGTTCTCTTCTCTCGTTCTTTTTACTTTTTTTTTCTTTTTTTTTTCTTTTTCTCTCTTTTCTTTTTTTCTTTTTTTTTTTTTTTTTATGTAGATACCGAGTACACGGGCGTATCGTTACGAGATAGCGAAATACGAATATAACGAAAATAACAACGAGGATATTTCTCGATCGCCGAGCAACGATTGTTTTACGATATTTCGTCGCCATTCATCGCCACGATGACGATTTTATAATTTTCAATTTTGTCGATAACTCCTGCTTCTCGGGTAAATGTACGTACCTACATATCTATATCATACACAATGCGAATGTGACAGAGAATAAAATCAAATTGCATTATCTCGTTTTTACGCCGCGGTAAAACGAATGTTTCTCATGCTGAAAGCATTTTTTGCACGATTAAAATATGTATAAATATTTCTCGTGAGTCCCGCGCATTTTATTTCGTAACCGCGAGACTGAAAACTAAAAATTCAAATACGAATTTAACTAAGGTAAACTTTCAATTTTACATTAATTTGACTTTTAAATCAAGTTTAACAATTCGTGACCGAGCAAGTTTGTCTTCTTTTTATTTTTAAGATAAGAATAATAATAGTTCTCTCTTGAAAGAATCGACGCATATAATATAAAATCATAATGGTATGACGGTAACCTGCTTTTAACGAATTTTCAATGTCAAAAGAAATTATGCTTTTTCATTAAAAATAGAATCAATCAGGATAATTCATTTTAGAAATAGCAAATAAGTTGCCACATGAAACCAGATGTATTATAGTGTTCTATACGAAACTCCCGCACATCTTACAAAATGTTAGCTCGTTTCTGTGTACCCTGCGTCTTACAAAGTTACTATTTGGTTCTGTTACTGTAATATTTGCACAGAATCATGGACTCCAATTATCTAGATAGGAGAACGCGTAGGTAAGAAGGGGAAAGACTCAGCAAATGTACAGCGAAGAGTAGAAGATGGGAGAAGGGTGGACGAAGTTCCGTGAGTTGGAAGAATGAAACGTTAGGGTCAGAAATGCCCAGAGGGTTGTTATTTTACCGAAAAACATTATATCTTGAGATCCTGATGGTTGGTCCTGACAACCCTTGAGATCGCCCTACGATCATCCGTAATAATATTTATAGATTCGCCTGGGCATATTAGGATGAGTAAATCGTTTCCCTTTCTCATTCTCAGTGAACGAAAAGATTATTATACAAAGGGTAGATATATAATATCAAATTGATTCCGTACTATAAAATACGAAAATCCAAAAAAGAAAAAGTCCCTATACCGAACGTGTTAAGTGCGATCAAAAGGATTTAAGACGAAGGACTGTTCAGACACTCGTCTCCTTTGAAGCGTTGACACTATCGTCTGCCTATCATTGAAGCACAAAGTGGCACTACGAGAAAAAGTGGTATGGATGCGAAGAGACGGAGATAGAGATGGAGAAAGAGAGAGAGAGAGAGAGAGAGAGAGAGAGAGAGAGAAAAAGAGAAAAAAGAGGAAGGTAGAGATTGGAAAAGTGGGCGAGAGTGGTAGAGAGCTCAGTGACTTTATGGTTGCGGCGGGTCGAACGTAAAAATCTATCAACAGACCCTTCTAGAGGACGACAAGGGGGATGAAGTGGTAGTGGTAGGTGGGAGAGGGTGGCAGCCGCGGGCGAGACAGCCGTAGCACCCCTCCGCAACAAGCGGTATTGACGAAATTGATTGCGGAGGGTGTATAACCGAGCTCTCTGCTCGGCGTGGGGTCGTACGGCTGGTAGGTGGCGAAACGCTGGCTCGGAGCCTGCTCGAGGCTCGCTTAGAGGGTAAGAGAAAGAGGGACCACGCTCCAGGCCTCGTTTCTCCTGCTAAAACGCAAAAGGGTGAGAAAACATTGTTACTAGCAGTTACTCTTGCGCGAGTACCACAACCGCCTTCATCTTTCTCTAACCCTCTTCGTCTTCTCAATCGTCCTTTTTCAACCCCCTCTCTACCAGCAGCTACCAGTAGAGCTCCTCGACGTTGCTCGCGCGTTACATAGCCCCTAGGGATGCACAGAGAATCGAACGAATACTCCTCTGAACGAGAACGAGAAGAAAACCTCAAGGGTATCGACTTCGAAATCGCACCTTCAAATATATATATGTGTATGGGTGTATATATATATATATGTATGTATAACCTTTTTCTCTTTCTCTTCTTTCTTCTTGTTCTCTTTTACAACACCTTCTCTTCCTGATTGAGAATACATTTCAAAGCGACACGCGATTTGACCTTTTACCTTACTACACTCTTTTACGCGTTTTCGGCCAAGGAAACGCAACACAACTTGCTCCGTCTTTTTATCGCGAAACTTTGCCAAGATACGTGATAAGAAAAGTTTCCTTTACTCTTTTATGTTTCTGTTCTTTGTGACTCTTTCAAAACTACACGCGACCGCTGATATTCTTTGGAAACTGGTCATGATATTGTAAGAACGTGCGACGTAAAAAAGGTTCTGTAAATGTCTCTAGTTATTTATTACAAATATTTACCTACGTTTGCCAAACACGTATCTACCATTTATTGAACTCGTTTAAATTTACTATTTATATAAAGTTTTGGCACACCGGCAAATAGCTCAGAATCGTAACCCTTAAAAGAGACCGCAATCGGATCGTTATCTATCATAAACGATCTTAGCTGGATTTTGTCTACGAGCGTCATTCGTAGATTTAAAATACAGTGAAGGATGTTCAGAGTCTGGCATCGATCCATTTGACCTGCCTGCTTGCCTGTCCGCCTGCCTGCAAGTATTGAATATTTTCCAAGAAACTGCAAGGATATTTTATAGACTTTGCAATTTCTCCGCTTCAGAAAATGTAGATATTGAATGGATAAACGGCTTGTCATGCTTGTCTCGAAAGTTCAGTGGTTCTCTCTCTCTCTTTCTCTCTCTCTCTCTCTCTCTCTTTCTCTCTCTCTCTCTCTCTCTCTCTCTCTCTCTCTCTCTCTCTCTCTCTCTCTCTCTCTCTCTCTCTCTACTTTCCCAAAACTTTCAACGTCTCGCCGTCCGTGAATTATTCTATTTATCCCATATCAAAACTCGATGATGTCGGATTTTTGTAACCGAATCTTATTTAAGATATCGATATATCGAACGAAATTTAAATTATTAAAATCCAGTTATACGGCTAATAATTAATATTATTAATAATAATAATGTCGCGCTAGACGTTAAATTTGTTGACTCTGCACCAATATAATTCTGTATTATCAAAATTTACGATATTTCAAGCTATTGTCTTAGATATTAAGAAAAGCCACATAGACGAAGACATTTTGTTAAATCGAATTAACGATGCGTAATGCATCATCGATGATAAGATAATCCAAAAAATAGAACGTGGTCATTGGATTATCGGGGACATGGATGAACGATCTCGTAATGTTCCTCGATTATCGTAAAATCACATTTTTCCAATGCTTAACCATTCGAAATGGTCCAACTAGGTCAAAGATTCCAATGACCCATTAAATTTCCGATATATATTGGGAAACAAAGAGATAGAGCAAGTGAGAGTGAGAGAGAGAGAGAGAGAGTTAGAGAGAGAGAGAGAGAGAAAGAGAGAAAGAGAGAAAGCGAGAGAGAGAAAGGAGGAATAGGCATGCTTAATTCATTTCACTCGTGCTAGTTTCACAAACGAACTTGTGAAATGGATTAATTTCTAAACGAAATTGACTTAAGCTCAATACGAGCAGAAAGAATGTTGAACGTTTTATTGAAGAATTAATAACAGTTGAATGGAATGTTTCAGTTTGAATAGAATGGAATACGGTGATCGTAGAAACTATCAAAGCTAAGTCTCGATATATTTCGACGAAAATTATAAACGTTTTTTATGTTTAAAACATATATCGCCTATGTTTAGAAAAATAACAAGTGTTATTAAGTTCGTTTTGTTATATTAATAAATAAAATATTTAATGTCGATTTATTTTAGAAAAAAAGCAATCGCGTGATCTTTGTCGTACAACTTTTATAAAAAAAATATAAGTAAAATAGTTACTTAATTAAGTTAGGTTATCGAATCTTTCAGAATCTTTAAACCACGAAACTACAAAGTGACTATATTTTCTCTTTTTCAGAAATACCATTTTTCTTTTGCGACATCCTCTTACGTTTCTTTGTTCATTTCACCAACTCGCAAGAATTTGCCATTCTTCTTTCCTTACCAACTTTTCTCTCCTTCTCTAAGAAAGAAGCTAAAGTATCGTCCTTCGTATCTAACGGTGTAACATTACATATTATATTCCCACCAGAGAACAGTCCCTGCTCACCCTTCTGCATTTTTCTTATCATATTTCTACTGAAGGATCTGCCATTATGGTTTTCGGAAGTGGGCAGTACATTAAAGGGACGGCTATTTTCCGATATTTATGAGCCAAGATCAGCCCTCTCGCGGAATGGGTAGGCACGTCGAACGTAGTCTTTGCGAAGGGAAAATCGTCGGAACGACTGTACTTATGTTAAATAATTCCAACGATAAATCTTATAGCTTAAATCGTGGAAATCGATTCTAAAATATATAGCTTTTGATCTGAAAAATACGAAAACTGTTAAGTATTTTGAACATCGAGATAAAAGAGAAAATATACAACAAAGAGCCATTATTGTCCTTGTTAGAGGAGATGTCAAAGAATTTTAACTTTAATATTCTTTCTAATAAGTAGTCTTAAAGTCCCTCTTATCGAGAGGCATTGAAATCGTACAAGTTTTCTTTATGGGATGAATATCGAGACGGTTATAAGCTACTTCGGTGGAAGCGAATTTGAAGGAAAAGTTTTCGAATAGCGAATTAACGATAATGTAGCTGAATGTTCGAAAGGAAAACAGGACCGCGCAAGAATTTCGATGTTAAGCCGTTGTCGTTGTAGCATTGAAAACCCCTCGGGAATTCGAAGTGCCAGCTCTCTACCTTTCGCCTTCATTGATATCGGGAGTGTACGTGTATTTGTATAGTATTAAAACTTGAAACTCCGTCCGAGGTCTAGTCTGGAGTTTTAAGCTCCGAAAGTTCCTGTCCTCCTTTCAGTATTTATGCCCCGCGTATTTCAAAAGCTTTTGTCCGTGAGGTCTGCAAAGCTCATTGGGTTAGTCAAACACATTTATCAACGTGTAGTAACGCCTATAACTGGAACAATTTTCATTAATCTACGACGAGTTCTGAGTTTACATGTCGACTTAATAAAATCTTTTTTTTTTATTCTATTTGTCTCCTATTCTAATTAAACATATATACATACGTTTAATATAAATAATTAATAATTTATCCAATATCTTTCATTTGTCTCGATGAATGATTTTCAATGAAGTAATAAATAATAATAAAAATTATGGGTATCTACTGTGCTTGGCTAAAAGGATGATGCTTCGGTCAATCTATACAGGTATAAAGATGTGTATACGTGTAAAGGATAAACATAAAGGCGTGCACGCATCATGTGGAGAGAGAGAGAGAGAGAGAGAGAGAGAGAGAGAGAGAAAGAGATAGAGAGACACATCAAGTAGTAGGCGTACCATCGCGACTCCATTATCATATAGCAGAGTTGGCAACCCTCCCACGTTGCTCGCTTGAATTGCGAGCTTGCCCTTCCACCCGCTGCTGCAAGATATGACTTTCACTCCCACGTCCGCCGGTAGTAACGCACAAAAAGATGTTCTGAATAGAAACTTCGCGGCATTAGGGGACAATTGGGCTCTCCGTCGTCACGTTATTATTCCCTCCACCGCCATGGAGAAGAGAAGCCAGGAGCACTCCTGAAATTGCTGAAATTTATAGACTAAGAGAGAGAGAGAGAGAGAGAGAGAGATGAGATGAGGTAGGAGAAGAAAAAAGAAAAAGAAAGATAACGGACAGTGAAGAGGGTGAATCCAAAAAAGAAAGGGAAAAAGAAAATGAGAAAAAGAGAGAACGGAGATTGAGATAGTTCGAGAAAGTTTACTCTTTCTACAAAATGTTTATGGTTTTCTTTTTTTGATTAAGCCGCTTATACGAATATTTTTTTCAGATTACATTGTATTAATTTTTACGACTTGATGTTGTCGACGCCCTTTTTAAAAGGCTAATGAAATAAATAATTCAATAGAGAAACGGGAAATGAATATTCTTAAATATATTACCTTACGATGATACTTCGTAAAGCGAATAGGAGTAGCGATATATTTAATTATTTGCTTCATCAAATCAACTATGCGAAACTTTATCGAAGAAGCCCGAAGTCGTCTGTATGCTTCTTTGAGAATGTCTTACCTTTCGATTACAATCCAAAAGAAGCCGTATCCGAGCTTCGTTCCTTATTCATCGTTCTTTTCTTTCATTCGCCGGTTATATAGATATCTCGGAGGAATAGGATGAATTGCGAGCGTTATACAGATTCCAACTTTTCAGACAAAAGTTCTCGTTTATCCGAGGCGGATTTCTTCCTTCGAAGCTATCACCCTTTTGAGAAGAAATTCATACAAATGTCAGTTGGGAAACATTAGGGCAAATTAATATTCTAATTACGGTATTTCTGACTAAACTCTCTATGTGTGTTATGCTTTTAAACGATTACATGCAATCCGAAATGGAAACGTTGAACTAACGAGATCCAACTCTAAAGACGATCGGACTAAGAGACCAACTTACAATGTGAGTCATGTTTACATAGGATTTCCAAAGATACAGTTTAGTACTCCGAGTGTTTGGTTGACCTCCTTTCCAATGTGAAACGTACTAACGAGTAAGTAAACAAAAGTTTCATGTTGTAAGTGAAAAAATAATAACAATTTCTTATCGTTGAAATATTTCGAAACAAGGTTATTTTATTATCAAGAAGATTAATAGTGAATGAACTGTTCATTGAATGTAGTGACATTATTCGATTTTTTCAAACATTTCACTTTCATTCGTAAATCGCATTTCGAAACAGTCTCGTAGAACACTTTGAAAGAGATAGAAATGAAAGAGAAGATTCTACAGTGTATACGAACAAAGGTGGGTGGATAAAGAAGATAACAGCGAACAGAACGAAAACGAAAGAGAGAGCGAGAGAGAGAGAGAGAGAGAGAGAGAAAGAGAGAGAAAGAGAGAGAGAGAGAGAAATAAATAAAGAAGGGTGAGATTGAAGCTCCGAATCGGCGTTTATCGTCCCAACAAGCCGGCTTTTAATGGGCTGTTCGAAAACTGTGCTGTTAGAAATAATCCGGAGTCTGGTTTGCAGAATCCGTAGGGAGAGAAGCACGAGATAGCGAGACAGAAGAGGATGGATAAAGGGCACAGACGAGGGTGTTGGAACGAGGAAAAGGAAGAGGAGGAGAACGAAGAGGTGGTAGAGGAGCAGGAAGAGAAAGTGGCGAAGGGGTGGTTGGGTTGGATTTGCGCGGAGGTGGTTTAGGAAAGCAACGAGGGGTGCCGAGCCCCAACGCCGACGACAATACCTTACGGTTCAGCGCACTCTCGGCTCAGGATCGCAGCGTTGAATCCAAACGGTGGTTGCCAACAGTGGTCGAGACGGTGGTGCAACGTTTCATGCAAGGGGGTTGAACCATGCGCCACTCTCTTCTCTCTATTTCTCTCTCTCTCTCTCTCTCCCTCTCTCTCTCCCTCTTCATCTTTACCCTCGTTCTCCCTTTCTGTTTAAACTAGACACGTGGCCTCGTTTACGTATTGAGAGAAAGAGATAGAGAACACACGTGTGTTCTATGCGTACATATCGGCCGACGTCCTTTGAAAACCGAAATCAAATACATTATTCGGGACTCCGATGGACCAGTCACTAGTCGGCACCCTGCTTGAATCTTCCCATTGTCCCGTGCTGTCAGCCTGGAAGAGATTGCGTGACTTTATTGCCTGGCTAACACTCGCAAGTAAGAACGCCTGACCGCACACTGATTTTGAGGCCAATGCTTTTGCAATTAAGTGTCTCGATGGTTTGATGTCGTCTCTAGATCTAAAGCTATCTTATATTCGACGCTCTGCGGATGATCGATGAGGATAAAAAAGTCCAACACTTTGTAAGACGATCGAGATTAGAATTTATCTCGTATAGTCCCGGCATCACTCACGTCACCTTAAAGGATTCACTTTGCACGTGATGATCCGCTCGAGAAAAGAAAGAAAGAGAGATAGAGAGAGAGAGAGAGAGAAAAATGAAAATGAGATTTATATTATAATATATCTTCGAGCTCTTTAAGGATGGCAAGTTAATTAGTACGAAAGTCGATGTAACGACTTAATTCGAATACTCGCAATACAATTGTAAATGTATAAGAAAGATACAAAGAGAAAGAAAGAAAGAGAGAGAGAGAGAGAGAGAAAGAGAGAGAGAAAGAGAGAGAGAGAGAGAGAGAGTAAAAGAGATAGACAGAGAAACAAAGAAATCCTTTTCCATGGAAGAAAGTATAAAGTCACATCGTGATAGCTTGGTCGAATTAAAGGTCACAAAGCCCATCTTGAAACGTATTTAAGAACGAGGAATGGTACGGCATCCGTCTACAGAATAAAACAGGACCAAGTCAACTTCACTTTATTTCGGAGGGAGAGATCGTCTTCTGTAAATATGCAAATTGTACGGACTACCATCCTTCTTTGTCTAAAGCGCATCCGATCTAGAGGCGGTCGGTTGGTTGGTTGGTTGGTTGGTTCGTCGGTCGGGGGTACCGGGCCAATGAGATTCAATTTACTTCCACTAAAACGACGTACTCGGTAATACACCTCGGGTGTGGCTCTCTCTCTCTCTCTCTCTCTCTTCTCTCTCTCTCTCTCTCTCTCTCTCTCAAGCTTACTCCTCTTTCCTTTCCCTGTGAACCCCTATATTATTGCCTTCGTAATAGCGTGACAGTAATTTGTATGCAAAATCATTTCACTGAACTATCCAAGTGGTAGTGGCGCAAGCGCTCCCGAACATGTTTCGCGAACTTATACTAATTTTCTTTTGTTTGCATACAAAAACTATATTGAAACACGATAAATTGTAGATATTACCTTTCTTTTTCCAATCTTTTTTATCCCCGTATTTTCTTCTCTTTTTCTATAAAAATAAAGTACAAACGGACTGATCGATACTCGACAAATATTTTTGTCGCTATCTCTCCGTCAACCAGTTAAACCTGTTTTATCTGTCAATACGAACGTAACGAGTAATTTAATTCTTCGACAGATAAAAGAAATGTATAATTTAATTATCTGTAGTTGCCAGAGTGTATAGATATAGATGGTGGTAGTAGTTCCAATCGCATGTATTCGTTTTGGTTTTATCGGAATGATACTGGCTGTTCGCTTCTTCTGATTTATAAGGCCATGTTCGTCGGTCTACGTCACAGAAAATGCGAGTAACCAACGAGGCGAAGGTGGATAGTGAGAAAAAGAGAAGGGTCAAGTGAAAAAACTCGTAGAGTAGTGCATGAAAATTTATTTCAACCATCCAATTGTATTTTCTTAAGTGGTGGCTTGGATACGTTCGACAGGCTCATCCTGAACAGAGGCTGGGCTCTTATCTCGGCTAACAGAGTGATGGATGTCGATCTTTTCCCAATCCTGCGCTCATATTGCCTTCTTCTACTACGCCCTTATCCAATACACACTTGAAAGAAGTGCATGGAGTAGTTTCTTGAATAAATCTCTAGCAAGAGCGATCGTATCCAGTCCCCCGCTCCACGCTGGATCCTTCCTTTTTAAGAAAATGCAAAGAGATCTATGCAAAATAAATAACGCCAGCCGATCCTCTACAGCAGCCGCAAATGGTTTGAAAACTTTCTTTCTTTTTTAATAAGAATAAAAGATAGAAAAGTTAAGTATGCTGAATACTCGGAGAAAGTTAAAAGCGAACTTTAACGACTTGTATCCAGTGTTCACCGGATGAGTAAAAAAAATCAATAAATTAGCTTTCCAGAAGGATTCTTTATTGAATAATAAGATATTCCGTCATTTATGAATGCGCGTTTATTTAAAACCTATGAAGTAGAACGTTTGAAAATTTCAGGTATATTATAATACATTTAAATCTTTTCCATTCTTATATCGGAAGACATTTAAATAATTAACCGGTTAAATTCTTACGTGAATTCTTACTGTCATATAATAAAAGGGATGATTTTGATTACGGAAGACATTTTCCGTCATTCGTGATAATTCGAAACGAATTGAAATCAATCAACCACATAGATAGTAGTAAGCGACAAACATATATCTAACAAAAAATTCATATTAAATTCCCATTCAGCCACAGTAAGGGGGGACAAGAAATGTTGACATCAAACGATCAGTCCAATGCAATTTCTTTCAGAGGGTTTCAGCTAGGAAAAAAAAAAGCATTCTGTCTCGCGTACACTAATTTTAATCTTATTACGCCTTAAAAAGAAAAAGAAAAAGAAAAGAGAGAAAGAAGAAAAAACGATATACGGGCACAAGGGAATAAGGTCCACACTTCAATGACTCTACAGATTGGGTGCCGATAAGCAGGGAGATTTCCTCCCAGTGGACTTTACGAAGGATTCCCGAAGAAGGAGGGGATTTTGCCCTTTGATCGGCACTACTGTTACTAGCTGCTACGAACCCCTACCCCTCAATACGAAGGACGCTTGAAAAATCCCATTGGAAATGCTGATAAACCAGTCACCCCACGGTGAAAGTATTCAAGCGATTCGATGCCTGTGCATGTCCAGTGCAAAGTTATTGCGCTCGGGCCAACTATACTTCTCCAATGGTACTCTCCTTATCACGTCTGCAATGTCCTTGGGGAGATATAACGATGCCTTTTTTATTCCCTTCACGAACGAAGTTCACGGTCTACGATAAATTTTCGACTCGTAATGAACTGAATATCGTTATATACGTAAAGACATATATGATCCAATAATAACGTATATATGATCCATTAATCAATAATACAATTTTCATATAATCCTTTAATTAATAATATGATTTTCATATCGTTCGAGATTGTGAATATACCATTTATATTAACTACGATTGTTACGATACAAAAAAAAGCAAATTGAGAAACATGCTTCTGCGGTTCATAGGCTAGGCGATCTCCCTTTGAAGGATAAATCGAGATCTAAGTACCGGTGGCAACTCGATTCCGCAGGAAAAGGAGCCGTGACGTTTCTCAAACGAACGATTGAAGGCAAGTACACGCGGTAGGTCCATTGATCGAGAGAAATCCAGATACAGAAAGTTAGAGGACGACGGAGAAGCTACGGCGGTTATTGGGTACACCGAGGTGGACGAGGGTGGTAAGAAGGAATGTATTGGTATCCGCTTTACGAGTACGAAACCAACCCATACCTCTCAAAGGATCGTTCAACCGCGTCGGATTGGTCTTTCGGATGGCACGATTTCCTATTTGGGGATTGAAATTCGTTTTAAAATCGGACTAGTGATTTTTATTTTTATTTTTATTTTTTTTATTTTTCTTTTTTTTTTATTATATTTTTATTTTTTTTTCGTCAACAACATTTTAATTCCATTTCGGTATTTAAATAATACGTACTAGTTTTAAGCACGTAATCTCAGTTTCGTAATTTCATAATTTCTTTCAGAATATCGCTAAAACAAAGTTTCCTATCGTATAGTTGAAATGAAATGTCAAGGACAGAGATTACAAAGGGTCTTTAAATCCTTAAGAAATTAATTAAAACTAAAAAAAAAAAAAAAAAAAAAAAAAGAAAAAACAAAAAAAAAAAAGAAACCTTAGAGAAAAGATATACATATGTATAAAAAGGAGAAATGATTTGTCGTTTGAATGAAAAGTAGTCATGTTTGTTCTTTCGTAAACGTCGACAGAGAAGAGTGACGTGAGGTTTTTTGACTCAGAAAAAAATATCTCTAAGTAACGACTAAAGGATTGTCAATATTCTCTTTTTCTTCTCTCCGACGATTTACTCTAAGACGGTGGTAAGTTCTGAGATCAAAAGAAGAATGAGGAAAAAGAGTAAGTACAAAAAAGGGAACAAAAGCCGAGAAGCGAAGGAAAGAAGTGTAGGAAGGAGAGAGAGAGAGCGAGAGAGAGAGAGAGAGAGAGAGAAGGAGAAAGAAAGAGAGAAAGAGAGAGAAGATACCAGCTTTCTCCCTCTTCGATATCGAGTAGGCGACTCTTTACTCGTTTTCCTTCGTCCTTGTCCTTCCCTGTTCGAGGAAGCTGGCCCTTACCTTCTTCTTCTTCTTCTTCTTCTTTCCCTTCTCTCGAGATTAATTATTCGACCTTCTTCTCGCGTCATTACGCGCCGAGTCCAAATAATCGGCGACTCACTTTGGATCTTTTCGTAAAGCGCCGACCACTTAGCACTTTGGGATCCTGAAGGAGAGTTGACTCCTCGTTAAACCGGTGAGAGGACGAACGATCTGTATTAAAGAAAAAGAGAAAGAGAGATAGAAAGGAAGAATGAAAGGAGAAGAATCCGAGGCGATAGCGGGTGGAGACAGAAGGGCTTACGAAGGGATCGTGGAATGAAGGGAAAAGAGAAAAAGGAGAAGGAGGAGGAGGAGAAGAACAAGAAGAAGAAGAAGAAGAAGAAGAAGCAGAAGAAGAAGAAAAAGAAGGTGGAGAACGGCTCCACGAATGTTGGCAGTGTCGTATGAATAATACATCGGGGCCTCGCGCGTACCACAGTAGTGCGGAGGCTGCTTGTGCTCGTACGAGCCGGTTCTTGGCCTATTTTACAATTCCTTTGATATCGGGCGCACAGACCTGGCCGTCGTATAACCAACTCGAATGACGAGACTCTGAGTAAAAGGAGAAAGAGAAGGATGGGATGAAGGGGTATGTTACGAAGATGGTGGATGCTTTTTGGTCTACGAGAAAATTATCCAAAAGGAATATATCCCGTAATTTTATCGATTTTTTTTTCTTTTTCTTTTCCCTTTTTTTTTTTTTTTTTTTTTTTGAAAAATCTATTCTAACGATATTTTTCAAAAAAGAAAAATACATCTAATCAAAGTTCCTTTAAGATATTTAAAGACCACGTGATCGTAACTTCTGAATTATAGCTATAATCTATATTAAAGGAATTATCGTTTTATCATATAATAACGAAGAACATACAATAGATAAAGAAATGTAGTATTTATATAACATGTGGAAATTTTTCATTTGTTAAATATAAACGTCGGATAAAAGATACATATAATTGAGATGTTGTTACGTTATAATGTTTAAACGTATCTAATTAGTTACTGATTTTACACACACACACACACACACACACACACACACATATATATATATATATATATATATATATATATATATATATGAAGAAGAAATCACGACTTATGAGTTTTTTATTCATGACATTTTATTCGATAGGAATAATAAATATCTTGAAATGGAAAAGAAGAAGAAGAAGAAGAAGAAGAGACGTTAAGTTTCTTTCGTAATTTTTTTAAAACGATTTTTAGCCCGTAATCATTATATTTTATAAAATAGGAAGAATCCTTTATCTTGGTGAAAAGCGAGCGTGATGGTTTTCAGGTCACGATAAATCCGTCTTCTCGGTTTCCCTAGCGAGTATCATCGAGAAGACGACGAAGACGAATCTAAGCCGGCCCATTGAAATGCGTGCGCTAATTGCGCAAACGGGCGAGGCGTAAACGGCTATTCAGAAGGGGTTCACGCGGCCGACGCGAGCACTCGGTGCTTTCATTATGCGCGCTTGTTCCGCGACGTCGTTAATTAGATGCTCCATGAAAGAGAAAAGTGACGCCCGCGCGCGCTTTAGCTAGGACGAAAAAAAGAAAGAAAATAACGTTTTTGCGCTTACGCGTTACCGTTTATATTGCCAAATGGCGGCTACTTAACGCGCAACGAGCTCTTTTCATGAATTCATTGTTAAGGAGATGTCATTCCTCTTCCACAACTAAGTTTATTGTTCCACGAACAAAAAACAAATCTTTCGTTCTGTTCCTAATTGATAACGTTTCAATGTTACAAACAAACAAAAAAAATACTATCTAACGATTTAAAGCATCCGCTATTTCGTTATTTCATTTGATAATAAAAATAATATCGATAAGTATATTAATTTATTTAAAATATGATTTTCATATCTTTGAGATTTTTAAAGAAATTTTTAACAATCTTTCACATTTTCTATCGATTATTAAAAATCGTGATTAGCTTAGAGAATGGGATATGATCATGAGTATTTTTGTCATTATAACGCGATATAGGTATAAAGTTAATGCGTATTATGTTAAATAGAGACAAAGTACATTTGTAAAGTGTATAACTCTTAAAGACATAAATGATAATGAGCTACGAGCTTATGAGTAACAAGGACAACTTGTTGTGACGTTTGCTAAAAGAAATGAATGTTATGTAGATACATACGTCCATACATGTACGTATATGCATAGATAGTTGTCTGTGTATTATATGTATAGGTAAGTCGTTCGTTGCTCGTGTCGATTAATCGTTCGTCTCGGTCACCAGTAATTCCAGCTTCCGAATGAACTCTTACGGAAAGACGTAATTACTATCTCCTGTAGCAACGGTGATTGGCAATCGGGAGGATCGACAGAAAATAAGGTTAAAACGCGGTTGAACGTCACCGACGTGACTGGTGTCGGTGGTCCGTGCAGATAGCTTCCGGTAAAACGACAGCATTTCCTTCCTTGCGTGTTCGTGTATCTACATTTATCTTTGTGTGAGGGCATGTATGAGCGTGGTCTATACGTTGTGTCTGTCTATCGGATCTGCTTCGAGAACGGCTCGTCGTCGTTACAAATCGAGCCCGGGCGAAGCTCGAATTACACTCTCTTCAATTTTACGGTATCGCTCTAGTTACACGCTAGAACTGGTGTAGATAAGACGATCGGTGACGAGTTGGCGAAGAAAAATGGCAAAAGGAGAGCTAAGTTTTCGTATACTCGTTGGAGGCTGCGACAACGGTAAAGACTACAACGAAAGCAGGAAACGGAAAATCGCTTGACTGACGTGACCTCGATCTTGGGCTCACTCAGTGACGTTCAAAGTAATTGAAACTACCTTCGAGTCTTTCGTTTCCAATCGAAATTTACTGCCCGGCCATTACTTTTACAATGAGGGAAACATATCAAGACGAAAGAGTATATCTTAATTGTCGATATTTAGTCTTTAATTGCTTCTTTTTTCATGAAGATACATAATAATATGTCTAATTATAATCACAGTTTGAAATAGTTTTTTCCTATGAATCATGATTTCATGAGTACTCATGTAATTTTCTCCAAGGATTCATGAGAATTCAATAAGAACAAACTATCATAAACTTTTCTTTTCCTCTATCGAATTCTTTTGATTTCTCGCAAGATATCGTTTCCTAAATAAAGTCTTAGCTTGTGGATGAAAGAAACTTTGAATTGCTCTTTGATGACGATGTGTCGCCAAGTTATACTATATTTTAGTTTATGGCTATCTCATGACGTAGATATTGACAGAGATACTCTTCGAAAATATGAGTATAACTTTCTGTAAAATCGTTCTATTATTATATCGATGAGATTATTATTATACTTTATCTTCTTCCATGATTTCAACGAAAATTATAATAATATCTATCAATTTATTTAACTTTCTAAATTGAATGAAACTAGAAAAAGAAATAAAGTGAAAAAAGAACATCAATTCGTTTTAGAACGTGATGCAGTATATGGTATCAATTTTACCATTCGAATTTTCACTGGCTAGAAATCTATCGCTTCGTTTCATTTCATCTTTTTTCTCTGATTCGCTTGAACGTCACAACTTGTCCTATGAAACAACACGGTGCCACTCTAGTATCTCGATGAGCGTATTGAGAAGCAAGAGTGCATCGTTGTTGTCGAGTACACAATACGAAGCGCCGTATGAAGGTTACGCGAGGGTTATAGAAAGAGAAAGAGAAAGAGAAAGAGAAAGAGAGAGAGAAAAGATGGAAAAGCAACCCTCGATCGATACTACGCTTGTTCGGCGAACGCAGCAGCTTTCGTCCCCTGTGGGTCATTTCGATGCCATATGGGACGAACGTGGATGCTAAGTTTTCGACAATGCGTTCTCTATTACTCCGCTCTTTTTTTCTCTCTCTCTACTTGCATTCAACCTTTCTCCCTTTCCACGTTTTTCGCCCTCTTGCGCATCGTGCTACGCCCCTTTAAAAGTCCTTCGCTAGCCGCACTTGCTTTTTTTCCACTCAAAGAACCCAACGTCGTACGTTTCGACAAAGGCGCGATCGTTGACACCATTTTTACCATCTGGAATTATTATTATTATTGTTGTTATTATTATTATTATTATTATTATTATTATTATTATTATTATTATTATTATTATTATTATTATTATTATTATTATTATTATTATTATTATTATTATTATTATTATTATTGCTGTTATACTCTTAAGAAAATTCATCACGGAGGAAATTTTGTTCGAGCGAAGAGAAAGGATACTATCTTCTATCACACAAATGTCAATAATACTCACAAATAATACAATGGAAGTAAATAATCATGCGACGTTGATCCGTGATATCTGGCATGGATGATTTTATTAAAAATTCATACATTCGGGAACTGCTGTTGCAAGAGAATCCTGTCAACTCTCTACCTCGCGAGGATAACAAGAGAAAGATAAATAGAGAAATCGTTGTTTGGTTGATTTCGTTGTGGTGAACGTCCGAGACGAGAAAGAGAGAATGAGAGAGAAAGAGAGATGGAGTCGAAATATAAGGAGAAAAAGGAGAAGAAAGACAATGAAGAACAGGATAACTGAAAAGGGTAGACGGTTGCATAGAGTCCTTCTCTCTTTTACCTCATCCCCATCATAACAGCCCCGCACCACGATTCTTAGTGGTGCTTGCAAGGTATCAGGATTTTACCCTCTCGTCGTCGGTCTCTCTTCTCTCCGCCAACAGTCTGCTACGACATCCGGGTACAAAGACAGACGCGCCTCCGCGCCCGAGCCTCATTTAAATAACAGATAATTGCCAGCCCTGTTAATTGAAGCGCCATGGGAATCGTCGGGGTAGAAGAGTTACCCAAGATTTCGCACGGAACTACCCTTACCACCTTCCTCTCTCTCTCTCTCTCTCTCTCTCTCTCTCTTTCTTTCTTTCTTTCTTTCTTTCTCTCTCTTTCTCTCTCTTAGTCTTTCTCTGCTTTCGTGTCCTTGACTCTCTCATCGTCAACGCGTTTCCGTTACCGTCTTTCAACTCTGTCTTCGAAGGATAATACGAGACCATTCGTTTCTCTCTTTCTCTTTCTCGTGCTCGCGCGATCCTACGATAAATATTTCGCTTTTGTCGTCAGATGCAATACTTCTCGAGGCTCATTATAATCTCCGCTAAACTTTTAATCCATTGTCGTAAGGATTGTAGAAACAGTTTGAGTAAATGTTTCCTTTGTAAACGCTTGATCTTAATATCAACGATCTCAATGAGAGATTTACTAAAAAGAGATTAATCGATTACATTGATAAATAAAGCTTTCAATGAAAAAAGAAAAAAAGCTCGAAATTAATCAACAAAGCATATTTCGATAGACACAATTATATTTTCTAGTTACCTGAAAGAGAAAGAGAGAGAGAGAGAGAGAGAGAGAGAGAGAGAGAGAGAGAGAAAGAGAATTTATTTTTATCATTCGAAAATTTTAATTTATAGTTAAAGAAAAAATATAATTAATAAGCATATATCTTTCTATGTTTCGATTAAGAAACAAGCGACAATGTTCGATGTTGTTTCTTCATCATTTTAAAATAATATACTTCAATATTTTCTGTATACAGGAAAGTTATGGATAACACATCGATATTATTTTAGTTGGAAAAGGTTTGCATCTCAAGTACAAGTACTAGCTCTGTATAACTCAGCGTAAAATCAAAGAACCGACGGACTGTAGAAGCGTCGCTTCCGAGCGAAGAGAACTCGTTTAAATAACGTATAATTGCTAGTTCTGTTAATTGAAGAGCTGCGGGTATCGCGCGTTATCCGGCCTTCGTTCGTGCCGGCTGTTCCGTAGCCTGTAGTTAGCGGCAATATCTCCGTCGATCTCGCTTCTTGCGTTAGTAAGAATACAATAGGACTTAACCCTTTGACGCCTACCGCGTCTAATTCGTAAAATATTCTTTCAAGTATTTCTAATGTTGTCCCTTTTCATTTCCGAGAAAGTGAAAATGAACCATGTTTGGATTTTAAAGAGCCAATAAGTAATATTTGATATTGAAATGTTACTACATATGTACGTAAGAATTTACGAAAGAACAAAATTTATGTCGTTCGTACTTTACGTCGTTAAAATTCGATTTTTATACTAACTTTAATGAATCATTTTTCATACGTTCGTTATAGTAAGAAGAGTTAAGGGATAAGATAAGAAAAGAAAGAAAGAAAAAAAAAAAAGAATAAAAAGACGAGAAAAGAAAAGTCACAGAGACGATGTATTCGATGCTGATGAATATGAATGGAAAAAAAAAAAGAAAAAAAATAAAAAAAAAAAAAAAAAAGAAGAAAAGAAAAGAAAAAGAAAAGAAATAAGAATCTTATTTCTCGTTGATTCGACTAACGTAACTTACTTAACTGCATAAAGCACTTACAAGCGACTAGCGCATCTCCAATGAAAACCTTTCGAAGGCAGAAAAGTTCAGACTGACGTGCTTTTCTTCTTTAAGCGATAACTTGAACCGCATTGCGAAGCGGTGGTTTCGATTCTCCGGAGAAAAGCGATTCTCGATAGGAAGGACGAACGAAACGTCCAGGTTCGAAATTCGAAACCTCCTATCCCTCTTTCTCCTGGGGGGCCTCTATTGCCTCAAGTCGCAAACTTCTCTTTAACTCTGCTTACACAAAGAAGCGTGTTCGTCGTTGAGAACTGTCAGGATGAAAAGTCTCGAATCAAGGTGTCGTTCTCTCGTTCCTACTGGATCGAACTTGCCTTCGGCAGCTTCCAAGAGGATCCTCGTGTGAGAACGACCTTTCGTGATACCTTCAGATACCCTCGGGCTAACTCTTTTTCCTTCTCTCTCTCGCTTTCTTATTCTATCACGAATATCCAGCCTGCTCGCGATTGGCAAAACGGTTTCAACGATTGCCTCCTACCGTTTCTATCACTTCTGCCAAAATGTACGGTTCGTTATCCTTTCTTTCGAGAGGATAAACCGAACTGTATCGCGATCGCCTTCGAGATGGCCTCCGGCTAAATTAAAACTCTCTAGATTTTCTCTTTGTCCCATTTTATTGTTACGTAAATGTATCTTCATTACGAACGATTCATAACTAATAGAAAATAATTTATAATAATAATAATTTATTATCATTGTTGATTAATCGTATAAATCTATTTTGACCTGATAATGTAAAATTATGAACCGATCGAAGACCAATCAGTAATTTTATCCATCGTCGAAGAAAAAACGATTATAGCCCTTGGCTAATTTTAACGGCACATTTTCACGTTTGGGTACATCACGATCGTGGGCCTCAGCAGCATCGTACCATTGTGCAAGAGTGTCTGTGACATTGACATGCGACTGCGAAAAACGGGGAAATTCGCGTAAAAGTTCTCGAATTCGTCTGATGCATGCGGAACGATCGCTCTCTACTGAACGAAATTGGCAGTTCGATTGAACCAGGCAAAAAAGCTACGGCTGGGTCGCCGGGGCGAAAGATTTATCGACGATCTCTCTTGAAGCACTGAGTATCCAGTGTTTCTTTAATGATTTCGAACGAATTTCTATAGCTTTTTTATTTCCGAACTCGTTAATAATATTAAAATCAAAGAATTCAAATATATATATATATATATTTGAATATATATATATATATATATATATATATATATATATATATATATATATATGAGAAATAAGATATAAATTTTTATCAATTAAAAATATGTTAATTATTACACTTTCTTATTTTTATTTTGATTCGTTAAGTTGGCACCTTTCGAAAATATCTTTTCAATCGAAATAGTAGTTTCATATGATTCGACATATACAATAGTGAATAAAATTCAATAAAAAATATTTCTATGATATTCGTGATAGAGTAATTAAAGATTTTTTTTTCGTTCGTTGATTTTCGACCGACCAATGTAACTAATTAAATCCTCAATTTTCGCTTACGTCAACGGCGTCTCGTCTTCCATCCGCATAAGCCGTTCTTTTTATTCTTCTCGCTCCTACTGTGCTAGAGCATTCTATTCATATAACTCCGTGGCTTTCTGATCTGCAAACTTTGCGTAAGCAGAAATAAATGGTGAAAAGCATTCTAAAGTAATCACATAGAAGAAGTCGTATTTAAAATGTAATAGTAGGATTTGTCTGTCAACCAAAGAGAAAACGCAAGAAATAAAGTTATATATTTGTAAGTTATGAAAAAATATTTTTATAAAATACATTTTATTCTAATTAATTCGTATTATTACTCAAGCAATCAAATATATTGAGGAATCTTTTGAAAAGAAATTTATAATTTTTCTAGATTCTAGGAGTACTATTTCAACTATTTAAGATTCTATAAAAAAAAAAAAAAAAAAACAATTCCATTTTTTCTTGATAAATCTTCTTGCTTACAATTTTTATATATATATATATATATATATATATATATATAGGTCGATATTATAACTCAAAAGAAAATTTCGTGTTCGTAGAAATGTCTTTCTTAAAAAATAAAATAAAAGTAAAAAAATAACGTAATCGGAAGGTAAAAGAGTAGTCATGGTTATTTACGTTCGCTTCGATTCGTCTCGGTTCGTTTTCCTCGTTCTCGTCGTCGTCGTCGTCGTCGTCGTCGTCGTCGTCGTCGTCGTCGTACTATGAAAGAAAAAGTACAACTAGTGATAGAGGGAAAGAGAATCCAATCTCAAGATCCTAAAGCGGTGGCGGCAGCAACGTAGCCACATTTTTCGTCGGGATGGGAATCAATCTCAGGTGAAAGCCGTCGTCTTGGTGCAAGCGCTGATTTTATTCATGCAGTTACATTTGTACACATACACACACGCGCACATACACACATATATATATATATATATACATATATACAAGCGCACACATATAAAAATAGAGTAATAAAGCTGTCGTTCCTGAGGTAAATCAATGTACCCTTCCTGTCGATCTAAGGGAAACATCGATTTTCTTGCTCGGGATTAAAGTGCCAGAATTGAAGAAGCAATTTCCACTTACTACACGATATTACCGTCTTACAATTTTACCATGCATTACCACCGTGTCTCGATATTTATAGCTTTCGCATTTCTGTTACTGAATTACATCCTCAGGAGGCTAAAAGAATTTTTAAAAGATATCGACGACTGGCGAAGCATGATTTTCTTTCAAATAAATTTCTTTTAAATAAGATTGCTTCGTTAGTTCTTTTATTTTAACCCAGCACAACGAAATTCTATTTTTCATTGAATATCGATTCAATTGAAGTATCGATTCCGTGGATCTTACTATTAGAAATATCTTTGATCAATAGTTTTGGACGAATCCAAAGCATACAAATTATATACGAGCAACTTTAGTCACAAGTGTGTGAAATTTAACATAGAGTAACGCACGGAGCCTGTTCAAACTCACCGCTCCACATTGCACGCTCGATAAACTTTACAGTGACTTCTAATCCTATTTCCAAAGTCTATTACCTATCGCTCGAGAGTGTACAAATCGTTTCAAGCATGTTTCCTAATTTATTGAATATGATGTTGTATTTAATGAAAGAAAAAAAAAAAGGAAAAAAAAAATAAGAAAAAAATAATCAATACCTAATAGAAATTCTATGATACATTACGTATTTTATATTTATATATATATATATATATATATATATATATATATATATATATATATATATATGAAATCTAGAAATCTTTTATCATAATATTAATTTAAATATATATATATATATATATATATATATATATATATATATATATATATATATTTGTTAACCACGCTGTTTTAGAATCACTCTGTATATCAAAATGAATTCTCTGGTAGTAACATTTGCAATCGGAGTCCGCAAAATGACTCGTGTTCCCGTTAATTTCTTCGTTGCCAGCCGGGAACATTTTACGTGGCTACCCGTTACCTGTTCCCTGGTTAAGATCGGTCTATGCCTCCGCCTTAATGGGTGGCCATACATTATCGCAAATGAGGAAAGTTGGTTGGATAAGGGGAAGAGAGGGAGTAGAGGGTAAAGGGGCCATGTGGCGCCAGATGCGGACTCGTAACCTCCAACTTCATAACCGGCGACTCGCTGGGAGATGCCTCGAACTGGTCATGTACCTTCGAATTTCCAAACTGTACTCTCCCATTGCATCTCCTTCGATCTTTTCCCCCGGCTCATCCGATAGGTGCCAAAGTTTCCTCGTTACAGGGGTCCTGCTTTAACGAATTCAATGACCTTCGACCCATCATCATTGGTAGGGATCAACGCAAATAGACTTTTATCGATTTATCTTTTCCAAGATAAAATCCTGTGTTTATTGAAAATAATTATCTCATTTTGAAAAAAAAAAGACAACGGGAATAGCCATAGATAAAATTCATTGATTAACATACCAATTAATTTTGATCTTATTACATCTATTATTTCTTTTTACGTTATATACCATCGATGATGTTTATTAAACGATTTAAGGGATCAATTAATGGAAATACTCATGAAACATAAAAAGATACAAAAATAAAAAAAAAAAAAAGAGAAAAGAAATATAGGGTGTCTATAAATTATTACCCTGATTATAATATATTATAATTCTTTAATGGATACTTGTAATGAAACACAAATTTATACGTTTATGCATGAAAACATAAAGTTTCTAACCATAAATAATAAGCTTCAACATGTGTATTTCTTTTAGCACGCAAAATATCCAAGCGATATTTCTCTCACACGCGATATTCATTCTGCAACATTTATGGTATCACTACTTCAATTGTATATCTGATGTGTTGTTGAAAAATAACAATATCAAGAACTATTGTTTTGTAAATAATATCTTTAACGTATTCCCTAAAGAAATAAATTTAAGATCCATCTTAACTTATACAGAAAATACAATTGACTATAATCTTTCAATGAGATAGAATTCATCCTTATTGGATTTTTCATGTTTCTAAGCATATTAATAAAACATTCCCTAATCGATGGATTTACAGAGATGATCCAATCTCATAATTCCCGAGATCATCGTATATTATGATACTTTGTGATACCAGATGTTCACATGTCTATTAAGTTTATTAAGTTCTTTTTCTTTATGGTTGAGTAACTTTATGTGTTCGTTCACTGACGTATAAATTTATGTTTACATTACAAATATCTAATAAAGAATTATGACATATTATAATTAGAATAATAATTTTTAAATATCCACTATAAGATTCACAAAATATCTCTTATTATATCCCATTTGTTTGATTTCTCCCGTGAACTCTTTATAAGCAGTTGGACAAAGCTAAAACCATTGAGAGAGAGAACGATTGTACGTGTTCAGTCTAATCGATAAGGAGCTATGGCACGTCCACCTGACCAGACGAGATAAATCGACAACAGGCAACGCCACTCGTAAAGTCAACTGCAATAGTTGTACGAGAGCGAGCCGTAAGTTTAATCACGCACCTGGATCACCTAGACGCGATAACACGATCTTCCCGAATCCAACAGTTTAGCCTCGTACCGTTTTATTAGACGATTCGTAGTAGGAACATGGTAGCCCAACCCTATATAGCCATGAAGGGTCGGAATCGTGCATTCCCTTTTGCTTTTCTCTCATTCTCTCTCTGTCTCTGTCTCTCTCTCTCTCTCTCTCTCCCTCTCTCTTTCTCTCTATCTTTCTCATGTTGTTTCGATTCCATCGTTTCTACTCTCACTGTCTTTTGCTCTTCTCGTTCTTTCATCCCATGGGCACCATTCGAGTGGAACAGTCAAACGCGCTTTCGTCGAGTAAGGAGTTTGGCGGCTAAATAATTAGGTTAACCCTTGTTGTCCTGCTGCTTCCTACCATCACTGCGATAACGGACTGAAAAGAGGGGAAAAATTGAGGGTGCGACGAAAAAAAAGAGAGAGAGAAAGAGAGAGAGAAAGAGAGAGAGAGAGAGAATGCAATATAGAACCTTCGGTTTAACCTCTTTTTTTCTTTCGAAGGAGAAATAGCTCGTTTACGAAAATTTTCTCTCGAAGCAAAATTTTATGAAAATTTGTTAAACAAAGTTAAGCAAGTAAATCGACTATGAATGTCATGTTTTGTTATTTAAATTTTCCTTTCTTTGCGTATAATAAAAACTATTAAAATTGAAAGTATCTCATTTTGTTCCATGTTTTATCAAATGATCCAAGAAATGAAGCTGAAAGACGAGTAGCATAAATTCGTAAAATTAAAAAGAGTAGAAAGAAGTTAAAACAGCGATCTCTTCGATCCTGGAATTTTTATTGTGTGTTCCGAATTTATTCACGATGCGGGTTCTCTCTCTCTCTCTCTCTCTCTCTCTATCTATCTTTCGTTCTCTTTCTTTCTCTCTCTCATTCTCTCTCTTTATCTTCGCGTAGCTAGAAAGCCTCGTCGAGGGAGAAATTGCAAACGTTACGGCCAGAGTGCGAGCAATGAATTTTTCGCGGAGAACGAGCCGTTTTATGTTCCGCCATACGCGCCCGACGCTATTAATATTCAATTTATCAGATTTACGGGAGGTAACTCTCTTACGTAAATTTGCACTCTTTCCTCTCGGAAAGAGTGCGTGTGCGAAAGAGGAAGAGAACATACGAACGAATGAACGAACGAACGAACAAGCGAGCAAACGATCACGGCAAGAGAAGAAGAGCCTAGCGCGAAAACTTGCCCGGTGGCTGCTGCTACCACCGAGATTGACTGCGGCTTGCAAATATCGCTCGTCGAGACGGGTAATTGAAAATTAGCAGAGTTAATAGCTACGACGAGATAGGAGGAGAAGAACCGAAGCCGGAGCGCCGTCATTTGTGCCAGAAAATCGAGTCACCTTTGCAGAGTGCCTTTTAATGCGATTCCATGATCAAATTCAACGGCGGGCAACGATAAAACCTACTTCAGCATCATTTTCCTGATAGTCTACTGTGGTGAACGATCGGTCTCGTTGTCGTTATACGTTCTCTAAGAATTTTTCTTTTTCATCTCTCTTCTTTCTCTCTTTTATTATTTTCTTTTTTTTTTCTTTTTTGTTTTTTTTCCCCCTTACGCGATAGACACTGCCATTCGTAATTTTTTTTTTTTCCCCCACAGAGGAACGTTTTCTGTATCTAATTTTATATTTTCACAGACGAATTAAAAACGTATCACGAATTGTTAAGCGCGTTTATACTAATTGCTAGTGAGAAACCGTCGTTGATTTAATTTTCACCATTTCGAGATTAAACGTATAAAGCCGAAAGGAAAAAGCGATGAGAGTTGGAAAGGATAAGTTACGATCGTTGCCAACCCGTGGACATTCTCGTACGAAGGGTTCTCGAGGTTGCACTGCATCAAACTGTATCAAAGGGCTCCGCTTTCGAAGGCGATTGGAAAGATCGGCTAACTGGCGTCTCTCCCTTCGTATGAACGAAAAGAGACGCGTCGAACGATCGCCCGTTAAAGAGCATAAGATTGAGAGAGGAAAAAAGGAGTGCTCGAGAGGAGCGAAGAACTGCAATCTATTCCAATTTAACACTCCCCTCTCTGGCATTAAATAATCGCCCTCGCCTTCGGAGAAACTGGTCCCCATTCAATAATGGATTTTTATCAAACGAGCTCGTACTTAGAGCTCGCGCGAAACGGAGCTGCCTGGTTCGGGATATTAACCTTCGGTAAAAGTCGTCGGTGTTGTGACAGTAAAGAGCTCGGAATAAATCTTAGTTACAATCATTTCTTTTGCAAGCTACACAACCCACGATGGACATAAATCAAATATCATCGTTCTTCGAGCTCTCCTTGCGAGTCCTATTATCTCTCTCTCTCTCTCTCTCTCTCTCTCTCTCTCTCTCTCTTTCTTACTCTTTCGCTGTCTGTCTCTCTCTATTTCTCTTTTCTCTCACCCCATTCCGTTCCTCTTTTACCTTCAGTTTTCCTCCTTGGCTCATTGAACTTGCATTTACATCGACGAACATCGCACGGAGTATCGTTTTCATCTTTCTCTCTTCATCCACTTTACTTCTCCATATATCTCCGACGTTCTCGTTCAGATCTCGAACGACCTTGATCGATAAGACCCAAGATGTAAACCTGGCTGCTGTACAAAGTTAAGACGCAGTTTTATCGATACCCGAATACGATGTAAAGAACGATAGGAACGAATATCTTCGGTAAATGTTCCTTTCGGAAAGAATTTAATTTCTCTATTCTCTTTCTTTGTCTTTGCTTCTATTTTATCAACCGGCAGTACGAAAAGCGTTCCGAAAAGAGATCGTTGCTTTTACGTAAGTATAATACGGAATTCAAGAGGATGATTGAGGGAAATTTAGTTTATCACTTTTAAAAGGTCAAAAACATTCGTTAGAAAATAATACATAAAAAATTCATTGTACAAAGCTGTTACGTTGGATATGTACTATAGTTTTATACCACTTTACAATCTAACTCGACGTATCTAATACTTATTAACTGGCGATACGATACACGGAAAGGAAATAATTTGCAACGCTGGATATGTGCATTTAACATGGTTACACGCTTCTAAGAATCGCTACCATCTCTATCGAGGCTACAATTAAGTAGCTAACTTTACATACGTATATAATTTACGTACGTGCCACAGAGACAAGTTTAATCATTTATTACGGTTCTCTTATCAAAGTATATCATGATCTTAACGTGCGATTTTACGTTTAATGTAATTGTCATATACAAAGAAAGAAAAAAAGGAAAAAAAAAGGAATGATATACTGACATAAATATATTTTAGAAATTTTTATTTGTTAAATATAAAAATTCTTCTATAAATTCTCACGTAGTTATCGTTTCTAATTGAATTATAAATTTTATTATCTATGAAATTATATCAATTTAATTAAACATAAGAGAGATTTGTATATAAAGAAAGAATTGAAAGAGAGAAAGAGAGAGTTAAGAAATATTATTAATATCTTTATCTATCAAAGAGATTTATAGTAATTGAGAAGATCGAGATAGTGGAAAATCACGAAGCTCTTGATGTGCCAAGCTCAAAATAGTTCTTCACAAATAAATTTTTCGTTGAACAAAGTTACCTTTTCCATTTCGCAAAGCTAACCCACTTCGGGATAGCCTCCTTTCACTTTGTAACGATAAAGAGAAAATTGATTTATATTGTTCGTAAATTTTAGACGGACGTGTACCATCCTTCTTGCCGTTTCCCGAGGGAAGCTCGTGTACCTTTGACTCTATAAACTTTTCGTAGAGCAAAGTCAAACAGCGTCGGCGTTATCGACCGAATCGTACTTTCGACGTAACCATCTCTATCTTTCTCTCTCTTTCTCTCTCTTTCTCTCTCTTTCTCTCTTCCTCTCTCTTTCTCACACTCTTTTAAATCTTCTCCTCTTTAGTCGTAAACGACAATAATAATCTCGACGTTACTTACATGTCGACGAATGAATAAGGTTTACTAGAATTTGATTCTATCGAATATGAAAGAAATCAAATTTTGATCCATTTTACAAAAAAAAAAAAATAATCATGGATTTATATAAAACCTCTTTTATATTATCCATATTAATACAAGTAAGATAATTTATTTTTGAAAAGACTATAAAATATAACAAACCTTTCACGTTTCATTTCTTATGTAATAAGAAGAATCAAAAAAAAAAACAAAAAAAAATTGTTCGAAAACTATTATGATGAATTATAAAGAAAATATAAGAAAAAAAAAAAAAAAAAAAAAAAAAAAAAAAAAAAAAAAAAAAAATCTTACAGATATTAAAAGCGAATATTAAATCGAAACGATTCAATTTTATTCTTCTATCAGGTGCGAAGCGTCAATGCGACCATTAATTTCAACGGGTTATGCATTCCAATTCCCACGAATGGTGCCAACCCCAAAATTCGAGGGTTGCTCTCGTCGGTCGGCTTCTCGAGGCGACGACCCGCACCGTCGAATCGTCGACGAATGAATATGCATTTCGTCCGTACGCCATGCGATTAAAATCGATGCTACCTTTCACGAACTTCCTGCTATCGTCTTTCTTGATGCATTCTAAACGACGTTATACGATCTTATAGAAATGACGAATTTAAATAAAAATTGCGACGTTCCGCTTCTACGGAGAGAAATCATCGTTAAGTTTATATAAATATCAATACACAGAAAAGAAGAGGGGAGAGAAAGGAGAGAGAGAGAGAGAGAGAGAGAAAGAGAGGAAGAGAGAGAGGAAATAAAATGTTGTTTTGAATACACTTTTATCCTTGTAACGTGTATATTGAAGGTCGTAAGAACAAAACGCATGCGAACTATCGATCACTTTCGCTTTGTACTCATCGTTCTCAAGTCCATAAGACATTTTATACAAACATTTCATATAATTCGAATCGTCTTATTGAATGGAGAAGAATTTGAATATTTTCTACCTGATCTTTCTTGAAGATGGTTAACTGTGAATATGTCGAATATATCTCATCTATTACGAGAATGAAGCATACGTTATTTGCTCCTGAATATTATAACTACAAGAAAAAATTTAAGTTAAGTATTTAATAAAAATTTTGATTATATAATCCGTGATAGATTTAGACGGCTGTTCGAGATTATCTAGAACCAAATAAAATTGCAAAACATGATTAAGCACTTTAGTAACGTAAAATAATCAATTAATAAACAGTACTCGCTCCGAAACGAGAGAGAGAGAGAGAGAGAGAGAGAGAGAGAGAGAGAGAGAGAGAGAGTGAAAAAGATTGCAGCCAGAGAGTTATGAAGAAAATAAAACGATGTAGGAATTTACTCGTTACACAGGTCAACGCCCCGTACCTCAGCATTTCTACCCTAAGTACAATCATTTCACACTTACATATCTTTATTCGTAGAGTCCACGTACAACACAGTCACGAAAGAGATCGACACACGAAGTCATGTAATGGGGGTCTACGTAATATCATAAGCCACGATCGACGTTAGAGGTTATGCGGATTATACGTAGTAGGTACATATCCGCGGATCGCGATTCGACATAGAACGTACATACGTATTCGCAATATACTCACAGTAAGCCCTCTACGATCCTCCTCGATTCTCTCTAGCAACCCTTACCGCTCGTTACGTGTCCAGCATATCTAAGATTCCACTGAACCGGTTGCATTTCAAATTTCAAATTCTACCCCGGCATTAAAGATCGCATTGTTCCTCCGTACACGCAATGCCGGTATATTAACCGTTAGCCTCTTCCGATATAACTCAGTTTCTTTACGGAGAAAAGGAAAATCACTATGGACTTATTATATTTACTTCCTAGGAACGAACTTAATTCGATAGATAAAAGAAATTCCGAATGTAGGAAGGAGGATATTCTACGTGAACGGAAAACATCTGTGAAGTATGCTTTTTAAATATTATACCTTTCTTTATCTATAATAAATGTAACTGTCTACAAATTTAACTGGATAATGTTTAAGATATAATTATACGCTTCGAACAAATATATTGTTTTTATTGAGATAGGTAAAAAAAGAAAAAAAAAAAAAAAAAAAAAACATGGTCATAAATAAGCGTCGATTTTGAAAGTTACTTTTTCGCCATTTGTTTCTCGCGTTTTCTGCACAGTACATTAATCCGAACGCGAACATGAACTCTCGTTATACATTTTTTGCTCGATAGCGAACGAGCGACCCTCGGGCTAACGTTAATAAATAACTTAACGAGATACGCAAAAGAAGCGTGCTCGCGTTATACGAGACTCCGTCTCCGCAATCTTTCTTAATCCTACAAAGTGAGGGAGAAAAAAGGAACAAAAAGCTGAGAGCGAGAGCGTTGAAAAATCCCACGTGAATTTGTAATGTGGCATTAAGAGCTTATGACGCAGTACTCGCTCGCCCCTCTAGTAAAGAGGGACAGGAGTCTATACTTTCAGTGATGCGGGAGGAGAAAGAGATAGATAGAAAGAGAGAGGGGTAGGTAGAGAGGTAGAGAGGTAGTAGAAGGGGGGGGGAGAGATAAAGATAGTAACAAATAAAAGTGCTTATATATTTCGGGGAATATGTCGGTATGTGTCTAATCGCTTTTCGATTCTCGTTGAAAATTCGTGAGATGAAATTTTCGGGAACTGTCAGGGTACGTCATGGTTTTAAACGTTTCCACAAAAGGATCCGTAATCGTCTGGGTTACAGGTTGAAGGTTTCTTGCTCCCTCTCTCAAGTGGAATGAATGACAGGCTAGGAAATGAGATCTCTTCCAGGCAGTGTCTAGAAATTAGGAAGTGTCGTGTAAACCGAGATGTCACGAGAAGGTCCTTTCCATCTGGTTAAGTCCGTTTTACTGAAAACGAATGATTCGAGTTAACCGTGAATATAACTTATATTTTAATCTCAACAATAATAATAAATAACTGTCCATTCATTTATCTATTTCTTGACTCGAAAGCATTGATAAAATAATAGTGTTCAATGATCCACATTGTTCGCAGTTATCTCGAAGAAAGGTGTCTCTTCGAAAGAAAATAAAAAAAAAAAAAACTTTTGTTGAGATAAAAACTTTGTGCCAGACACAAATTAAACGGCTGTTAAGGACCGAACTATCCATCGTCGGCGGCTGTGAATCTAAAGGGGTGGTAGAACGAGAAAATGAACTGAAAAAAAATCGGTGAGAAAAAGTGCGACGTAAGGTCTATTAGCAGACAGAGAGGCATGCGGCCTTTTCAGGATCGTCTTACACAAACAGAGTATACATCCTTCGAGGTTCGAGAAAAACTTTAGCTTTTCTCATTTTTCTCCTCGCGGGAACGTTTCCATTTTTACTGACCTCGCCCTTTCCCATCGTAATGTTTTTCGATCATTTTTTTTCATCACTTTATCCTCTCGAGGAAAGACACGTCTTCAAGGCCACAAACCGCCTACAACAAACCTTCTATTACGATTGCCCGACTGGCTAGAGAGTTGGCAGATTGGAAAAAATAAAAGAAAAAATAAAAAGAGAAAAAGAATAATGTTGAACTTCGTTCGTGCTTGTATTGTAAAA